>NC_143046.1:87245000-87270000 GCF_057628025.1 Oncorhynchus mykiss
TGTATAAAATTAAGGCCACACAGTCATATCTCCATAGACAAACATTAGTAGTAGAATGTCTTACTGAAGATCTCAGTGACTTTCAACGTGGCACCGTCATAGGATGCCACCGTTCCAACAAGTCAGTTTGTCAAATTTCTGCCCTGCTAGAGCTGCCCCGGTCAACTCCCAAGGGTTCCCGAGTTGCGTAGCAATCTAAGGCACTGCATCTCAGTGCAAGAGGATTCACTACAGTCCCTGGTTTGAATCCAGGCTGTATCACATCCGGCCGTGATTGGGAGTCCCATAGGGCGGCGCAACAAATTGGCCCAGCATCGTCCAGGTTAGGCTGGGGTAGACCGTCATTGTAAATAAGCATTTGTTCTCAACTAACTTGCCTAGTTAAATATAGCTAAAATGTACAGTAAGTGCTGTTACTTTGAGGTGGAAACATCTAGGAGAAACAACGGCTCAGATGTGAAGTGGTAGGCTATACAAGCTCACAGAACGGGACTGATGAATGCTGAAGCACGTAGCATGTAAAAATCGCCCGTCCTCGTTTACAACACTCACTACCGAGTTTCAAACTGCCTCTGGAAGTAATGTCAGCACAAGAATTGTTAATCGGGAGCTTCATGAAATGGGTTTCCATGGCAGAGCATCCGCACACAAGCCTAAGATCACCATGCGCAATACCAGGCATCGGCTGGAGTGGTGTAAAGCTCACCGCCATTGGACTCTGGAGCAGTGGAAACTTGTTCTCTGGAGAGATGAATCACACTTCACCATCTGGCAGTCCGACGTACGAATATGGGTTTGGCGGATACCAGGAGAACGCTACCTGCCTGAATGCATAGTGCCGACTGTAAAGTTTGGTGGAGGAGTAATAATGGTCTGGGGCTGTTTTTCATGGTTCAGGCCCCTTAGATCCAGTGAAGGGAAATCTTAACGCCACAGCATACAATGACAATTCTAGACGATTCTGTACTTCCAAATGTATGTCAACGGTTTGGGCAAGGCCCTTTTTTCGACCTCACTAACGCTTTTGTGGCTGAACTGAAGAAAGTCCCTGTAGCGATGACTAACATCAAGTGGAAAGCTTCTTCTTCCCAGAAGAGTGGAAGCTGTTAAAGCAACATATTAATGCCCATGATTGTGGAATTGAGATGTTCAGTGAGTAGGTGTCTACATACTTTTGTTCATGTAGTGTTGCTTCTGCCTAGACCTACTGTAAGGACCCATAACTTCACCTAACAATAACATAAACCTAGGATTATAAATCATGTAATATTTCAGGTGAAAAATGGAAACTAAAATGTCTGTCAGGACATTTCATAACCTGATCACCAGATCATTTTCTGAATAATCCCACTTGGCTACTCTGTAATGTGTTGTCATTCTAAATGTCCTGAATAAAGGACAATATCTCTGTGTTGTTGTATAGCCTATCCAGCAAGGAATTAATAGTATGTTGTACCCAGTGTGCCTAGTTTCTTCCTGGGGTATAAATAGGAAACAACACCACTGATAAAACACAGAAAATACAGAAGCACTACATTTACATTACAATTTAGCCACTCAGATGACGCTCCCATCTAGAGCAACCTACAGGCCAGACAAAACACATATCACAGTCTTTCCCCAACCACCAATTACATACATGACAATACATATAATACATAATACAATGGGAAAAACGAAACAAAATGCATACAAAGGTGTGTATTCAGAGCAATGAGGTGTTCTTTAATCTGGATTTGAATCTTGGATTATTGCTAACTTGAATTACCTGGGGGATGGTAGAGAGTTCCATTTAGTTACCTGGGGGATGGTAGAGAGTTCCATTTAGTTACCTGGGGGATGGTAGAGAGTTCCATTTAGTTACCTGGGGGATGGTAGAGAGTTCCATTTAGTTACCTGGGGGATGGCAGATAGTTCCATTTAGTTACCTGGGGGATGGTAGAGAGTTCCATTTAGTTACCTGGGGGATGGTAGAGAGTTCCATTTAGTTACCTGGGGGATGGCAGATAGTTCCATTTAGTTACCTGGGGGATGGCAGATAGTTCCATTTAGTTACCTGGGGGATGGTAGAGAGTTCCATTTAGTTACCTGGGGGATGGTAGAGAGTTCCATTTAATTACCTGGGGGATGGCAGAGAGTTACATTTAGTTACCTGGGGGATGGCAGAGAGTTCCATTTAGTTACCTGGGGGATGGTAGAGAGTTCCATTTAGTTACCTGGGGGATGGCAGAGAGTTCCATTTAGTTACCTGGGGGATGGTAGAGAGTTCCATTTAGTTACCTGGGGGATGGTAGAGAGTTCCATTTAGTTACCTGGGGGATGGTAGAGAGTTCCATTTAGTTACCTGGGGGATGGCAGAGAGTTCCATTTAGTTACCTGGGGGATGGCAGAGAGTTCCATTTAGTTACCTGGGGGATGGCAGAGAGTTACATTTAGTTACCTGGGGGATGGTAGAGAGTTCCATTTAATTACCTGGGGGATGGTAGAGAGTTCCATTTAGTTACCTGGGGGATGGCAGAGAGTTCCATTTAGTTACCTGGGGGATAGTAGAGAGTTCCATTTAGTTACCTGGGGGATGGTAGAGAGTTCCATTTAGTTACCTGGGGGATGGTAGAGAGTTCCATTTAGTTACCTGGGGGATGGCAGATAGTTCCATTTAGTTACCTGGGGGATGGTAGAGAGTTCCATTTAGTTACCTGGGGGATGGCAGAGAGTTCCATTTAGTTACCTGGGGGATGGTAGAGAGTTCCATTTAGTTACCTGGGGGATGGCAGAGAGTTCCATTTAGTTACCTGGGGGATGGCAGATAGTTCCATTTAGTTACCTGGGGGATGGTAGAGAGTTCCATTTAGTTACCTGGGGGATGGCAGAGAGTTCCATTTAGTTACCTGGGGGATGGTAGAGAGTTCCATTTAGTTACCTGGGGGATGGCAGAGAGTTCCATTTAGTTACCTGGGGGATGGTAGAGAGTTCCATTTAGTTACCTGGGGGATGGCAGATAGTTCCATTTAGTTACCTGGGGGAGGGTAGAGAGTTCCATTTAGTTACCTGGGGGATGGCAGAGAGTTACATTTAGTTACCAAGGGGAGGGTAGAGAGTTACATTTAGTTACCTGGGGGATGGCAGAGAGTTCCATTTAGTTACCTGGGGGATGGTAGAGAGTTCCATTTAGTTACCTGGGGGATGGCATAGAGTTCCATTTAGTTACCTGGGGGATGGCAGAGAGTTACATTTAGTTACCTAGGGGATGGCAGAGAGTTCCATTTAGTTACCTGGGGGATGGTAGAGAGTTCCATTTAGTTACCTGGGGGATGGCAGAGAATTCCATTTAGTTACCTGGGGGATGGTAGAGAGTTCCATTTAGTTACCTGGGGGATGGTAGAGAGTTCCATTTAGTTACCTGGTGATGGCTGAGAGTTACATTTAGTTACCTGGGGGATGGTAGAGAGTTCCATTTAGTTACCTAGGGGATGGTAGAGAGTTACATTTAGTTACCAGGTGATGGCTGAGAGTTACATTTAGTCAGGGCTTAATTTATTAATGTTCTGGACCTGGTGTCTGTTAATAAAGCGACCTCTGGCTCCCTGTCATGCACTGATGAGTGTCCGAACTCTGTGCCACCTGCTTGAACAGATAGTTCGGTACCTTCAACCTCTCCTCAGCTTTGAGCCGGGAGAGATTGACATTCACCCTCTGTGTACGTCTCAGTGCAATACGTGCTGCTCTGTTGTGGACCAACTGCATTTTGCCTTTGTCCTTATGTTCCACACCTGACCACACAACTGAAGTAGTCCAAGTGTGACAAGACTAGGGCTTGTAGGACCTGTCTGCTTGACTGAGATGTCAAGAAAGGAGAGCAATGCACGATCATGAGCAGACCTCTTCCCATTTCACTAACCATTGAGTCTATATGTTTTGACCGTTGTAGCTTGCTATCTAGGGTGACACCCGGCAGTTTAGTCTCTTCAACTTGCTCAATAGCAACATTATTCAACAATAGATCCTGATGAGGTTGTTGATCTTAGCCATGTTCTGTTATAATCTCCACCCGGCACAGCCAGAAAAGGACTGGCCACCCCTCATAGCCTGGTTCCTCTCTAGGTTTCTACCTAGGTTCTGGCCTTTCTAGAAGCCACTGTGCTTCTACACCTACGCCTGCATTGCTTGGTGTTTGGGGTGTTTCAGGCTGGGTTTCTGTACAGCGCTTTGTGACATCAGCTGATGTAAGACGGGCTATATAAATACATTTGATTGATTGATTGATTGATTGGGTTGAAACATTAAGTCAAGCCCAAGTCTGCTTGATGGTAATAGTGCTCACTGTTGTCCCTAGAGGCCGGTTCTGAAAGCATTTCCTGACGTCCTCAGCAGGTGGATAGACGTCCAATTCCAAAGTCACTCTTGAGCGATCTGCCTGTGAGGGAGAGGTAAAAGTGATAATTGGGCACAACAGTCAACTCTCAGTGTCCTTCGTCATCCGCCTCTTAATAAACTTGTGTCACTCGTTTGTCTTTCAATATTTCTTACGCTCCTGAAAAACAGCTGTTTGTTCTCTGAAAAAAAGGCCTGCATTCTTACTGTGTGTTGACTATAAGACTCTCTCTAAATTTTGGGATAAAAAAGTTCCATATTCCGTAGTGGTAGTGAGCAACGGTTGTCTGTGGGAGCTAGAGACAGACCAGGGAGGGACAGTAGGCCCTCTCCCTGCCTTCCATCTCTCTGTAGGGGTCTCTCTGCCTGCCTGCCAGGATTGCCTGCATCGCTAGGACCCCTGAGGGGGGAATAGCCAAATGTCACCTGGACCTGAAACAAAGCGATAGGGAGAGAGAGAAACAGACATGGGACAGGCAGAACGCTCAAGAGTGACTTCAAAATTGGACGTCTATCCATGTCCTGAGGACGTTGGGAAATGTCTTCAAAACCATCCACTAGGGGCAACAGTGAGCGCTATTACCATCAAGTAGACTTGGGTTTTGCTACAGGTGTGGTGGATGGGCGTAATCCTATGAATCTGGATCAGGTTGCGTGTTTGATCCCAGTGGTGAACACTCATTTTAAATGGTTTAATTTTAACGCTATCCCAAACCTTAACCTTCTAAATGTGACGTTTGGTGCAACAGAACAATACTGAGAAGAAGGAGTCAACCTAGGGTGTCAAAAATGCTTCGAAATTTGACGTTCGGAGAAACGTGGATAAACGTCTAATTCTGCAGTGAGACTGTGAGAGCTTGCTATACTTAATACTTCAGGTTTGTTTTATAAGTTGAGGACATGTTGCGTTTCATTAACTCTGTCTGTCTGTGTGATATTCAAACACCTGCTCCATTGTTTGGAACAGTTGGACACTTTATCTGTCTGTCCATTAGGCTTCAGATACTCAGTCCTGCTGCTGACTCCGACAGAGAGAGAAAGTGAGAGAGAGAGAGAGAGAGAGAGAGAGAGAGAGAGAGAGAGAGAGAGAGAGAGAAATAGAGAGAGAGAGAGAGAGAGAGAGAGAGAGAGAGAGAGAGAGAGAGAGAGAGAGAGAGAGAGAGAGAGAGAGAGAGAGAGAGAGCGAGGGCATGTGCTCGCCTTTGTGTGTGTGTCTGTGTCAGAAAATAGAATGTAGAATGTAGAATATAGAAAACGGAAAGTGACGAGGAGTTTAAATAGACACAAATCAAAACAACGGCAAGAATTCTCCTCCTTTTTTCTGTACCCTTAATTATTCCATGTCAGTGTGGTTAAGATACGGATCTTTTGTGAAGAAACAGCAGGCAGCTGTGTTAGCAGAGAGAGGATCATGTGTAACCTTCAGCAAACTGAAGGTCACAGTACTAACATTTACATTTGACGTTTTAGTCATTTAGCAGACACTCTTATCCATAACGACTTACAGTTAGTGCATTCACCTTAAAATAGCTAGTTGAGACAACTGCGTATAGTCGTAGTTCGTGCATTCTTCTTGATGGCAGTAAAAGACAAGTGGCCATGAGACCAGAACAGTGTGCACGGGTTGGGGTGTAGGGTTTGAGCATAGCCTGAAGGTAGGGAGGGGCAGTTCCCCTTGCTGCTATGTAGGCAAGTATTTTTTAATTTAACCTTTATTTAAATAGGCAAGTCAGTTAATTAAGAACAAATTCTTATTTACAATGATGGCCTACCCCGGGCCAAACCGTAACCCGGACGACGCTGGGCCAATTGTGCGCCGCCCGTCCTGTAATGCAGGCGAGCTTTGACTGGAAGCCAGTGGAGTGTGCTACGGAGCAGGGTGACATGGGAGAACTTCGGAAGGTTGAACACCATGTGGGCTGGATTCTGGATGAATAAGTGAGGAGCCCAGCCAACAGAGAGTTGCAGTACTTCAGACGAGAGATGACAAGAGCCTGGATTAAGAAATGTTGTACAGTCGTGGCAAAAAGTTTTGAGAATGACACAAATATTAATTTTCACAAAGTCTGCTGGCTCAGTTTGTATGATGGCATTTTGCATTTACTCCAGAATGTTTGAAGAGTGATCAGATGAATTGCAATTAATTGCAAAGTCCCTCTTTGCCATGCAAATGAACTGAATCCCCCCAAAACATTTCCACTGCATTTCAGCTCTGCCACAAAAGGACCAGCTGACATCATGTCAGTGATTCTCTCGTTAACACAGGTCTATGAGTGTTGACGAGGACAAGGCTGGAGATCACTCTGTCATGCTGATTGAGTTCGAATAACAGACTGGAAGCTTCAAAAGGAGGGTGGTGCTTGGGATCATTGTTCTTCCTCTGTCAACCATTGTTACCTGCAAGGACGTGCCGTCATCATTGCTTTGCACAAATAGGGCTTCACAGGCAAGGATATTGCTGCCAGTAACATTGCCCCTAAATCAACCATTTCTTAGATCATCAAGAACTTCAAGGAGAGCGGTTCAATTGTTGTAAAGAAGACTTCAGGGTGCCCAAGAAAGTCCAGCAAGCACCAGGACCGTCTCCTAAAGTTTATTCAACAGTGGGGTCGGGGCATCACTAGTACAGAGATTGCTCAGGAATGGCAGCAGGTAGGTGTGAGTGCATCTGCACGCACAGTGAGGCAAAGCCTTTTGAAAGATGGCCTGGTGTCAAGAAGGGCAGCAAAGAAGCCACTTCTCTCCAGGACAAACATCAGAGACAGACTGATATTCTGCAAAAGGTACAGGGATTGGACTCCTGAGGACTGGGGTAAAGTCATTTTCTCTGATGAATCCCCTTTCCGATTGTTTGGGGCATCCGAAAAAAGCTTGTCCGGAGAAGACAAGGTGAGAGCTACCATCAGTCCTGTGTCATGCCAACAGTAAAGCATCCTGAGACCATTCATGTGTGGGGTTGCTTCTCAGCCAAGGGAGTGGGCCCACTCACAATTTTGCCTAAAAACAGAGCCATGAATAAAGAATGGTACCAACACATTCTCCGAGAGCAACTTCTTCCAACCATCCAGGAACAGTTTGGTGACGAACAATGCCTTTTCCAGCATGATGGAGCACCTTGTCATAAGGCAAAAGTGATAACTAAGTGGCTCGGGGAACAAAACATCGATATTTTGGGTCCATGGCCAGGAAAAAAAAATAAATAATGGGGTGCAAAAGAGCAAAATAAATAAATAAATAAATACAGTAGGGGAGAGGTAGTTGTTTGGGCTAAATTATAGATGGGCTATGTACAGGTGCAGTAATCTGTGAGCTGCTCTGACAGCTGGTGCTTAAAGCTAGTGAGGGAGATAAGTGTTTCCAGGTTCAGAGATTTTTGTAGTTTGTCCCAGTCATTGGCAGCAGAAAACTGGAAGGAGGAAGAATTCTTCCAAAAGAAGAAATGGTTTTGGGGGTGACCAGAGAGATATACCTGCTGGAGCGTGTGCTACAGGTGGGTGATGCTATGGTGACCAGCGAGCTGAGATAAGGGGGGACTTTACCTAGCAGGGTCTTGTAGATGACCTGGAGCCAGTGGGTTTGGCGACGAGTATGAAGCGAGGGCCATCCAACGACAGCGAACAGGTCGCAGTGGTGGGTAGTATATGGGGCTTTAGTGACAAAACGGGTGGCACTGTGATAGACTGCATCCAATTGATTGAGTAGGGTATTGGAGGCTATTTTGTAAATGACATTGCCGAAGTCGAGGATCGGTAGGATGGTCAGTTTTACAAGGGTATGTTTGGCGGCGTGAGTGAAGGATGCTTTGTTGCGAAATAGGAAGCCAATTCTAGATTTAACTTGGATTGGAGATGTTTGATGTGAGTCTGGAAGGAGAGTTTACAGTCTAACCAGACACCTAGGTATTTGTAGTTGTCCACATATTCTAAGTCAGAACCGTCCAGAGTAGTGATGCTGGACGGGCGGGCAGGTGCAGGCAGTGATCGGTTGAAGAGCATGCATTTAGTTTTACTTGTATTTAAGAGCAATTGGACTCCATGGAAGGAGAGTTGTATGGAATTGAAGCTCGTCTGAGGGTTGTTAACACAGTGTCCAAAGAAGGGCCAGAAGTATACAGAAGGGTGTCGTCTGCGTAGAGGTGGATCAGAGACTCACCAGCAGCAAGAGCGACATCATTGATGTATACAGAGAAGAGAGTCGGCCCAAGAATTGAACCCTGTGGCACCCCCATAGAGACTGCCAGAGGTCCGGACAGCAGACCCTCCGATTTGACACACTGAACTCTATCAGATAAGTAGCTGGTGAACCAGGCGAGGCAATCATTTGAGAGACCAAGGCTGTTGAGTCTGCCGATGAGGATGTGGTGATTGACAGAGTCGAAAGCCTTGGCCAGGTCAATGAATACAGCTGCACAGTATTGTTTCTTATCAATGGGGGTTATGATATCGTTTAGGACCTTGAGGGTGGCTGAGGTGCACCCATGACCAGCTCTGAAACCAGATTGCATAGCAGAGTAGGTGCGGTGGGATTCGAAATGGTCGGTAATCTGTTTGTTGACTTGGCTTTTGAAGACCTTAGAAAGACAGGGTAGGATAGATATAGGTCTGTAGCAGTTTGGGTCTAGAGTTTCCCCCCCCCCCCCCCCCTTTGAAGAGGGGGATGACCGCAGCTGCTTTCCAATCTTCGGGAATCTCAGAAGACACGAAAGAGAGGTTGAACAGGCTAGTAATACACACACACACACACACACACACACACGCGCGCGCACACATGCGCACACACACACGGAGGGGAGAAGATAGGTACTCTGTGATGGGTTCTGAGTTCTAAACTGAAAAATATGACGTATCCTTATTCGTGTCACTGAGGGAGGAAGGGGAATGGAGAACATTTACACTCTGTCAGGATAAGCTATTGTTAGACGCCAGGGATCCTATGGGGACGAGTGAGGAATTTGGGGCCGAGGCCAAATCAGATGACATGAGGAAGAGCAGCCATGACTAGAGTCCTGTCTAGCAACATATATGTATTGGCTGTTCAGATGTATAGGTGGAGGCTCAGAATAGGAGAAAAGGTTCAATACCAGTACTTGTGTTGTTTTTTTAGTCTGTTCAAGCTGCCCAACCCTTTGGGTGAATAAACTTGGTTTGAGCTTTTAAAGTTGTCCGTCAGTATGTTACCCTGCTCTTTAGAACCTAAGATCTACCTTGGTCTGGAAAGAGAGAGAGAGAGAGAGACACTATCTACGTGTGTGTGTGTGTGTGTGTGTGTGTGTCAGAGGTTTACAGCTGTGACCCAGAATAAGATGGTTGTTATCGCCTCGTGCCAGTCTGCCCTTGTCTCTCTCTTGGGGAGGTGACTGTCGCCAACTCCCCATCCCAATCCCCACACTATTAAACTACACAAACACACATGGCCGGGCCTAACCTTTCGAGCAAATCAACTCCAATATGGTACAGACACTAGGGCTGTGTTCCCTGTGTAGCACTTTTTAAACTCAAAATACCAGAGACATCAGGTCTGTGTTCTCAGAGTAGCACTTTTGAAACTCAAAATACCAGAGACATCAGGTCTGTGTTCTCTCCGAGTAGCACTTTTTAAACTCAAAATACCAGAGACATCAGGTCTGTGTTCTCTCCGAGTAGCACTTTTTAAACTCAAAATACCAGAGACATCAGGTCTGTGTTCTCCGAGTAGCACTTTTTAAACTCAAAATACCAGAGACATCAGGTCTGTGTTCTCTCAGAGTAGCATTTTTGAAACTCAAAATACCAGAGACATCAGGTCTGTGTTCTCAGAGTAGCATTTTTAAACTCAGAATACCAGAGACATCAGGTCTGTGTTCTCTCAGAGTAGCATTTTTGAAACTCAAAATACCAGAGACATCAGGTCTGTGTTCTCAGAGTAGCATTTTTAAACTCAAAATACCAGAGACATCAGGTCTGTGTTCTCAGAGTAGCATTTTTAAACTCAAAGTACCAGAGACATCAGGTCTGTGTTCTCAGAGTAGCATTTTTAAACTCAAAATACCAGAGACATCAGGTCTGTGTTCTCAGAGTAGCATTTTTAAACTCAAAATACCAGAGACATCAGGTCTGTGTTCTCAGAGTAGCATTTTTAAACTCAAAATACCAGAGACATCTGGTCTGTGTTCTCAGAGTAGCATTTTTTAAAGGTCTACTTTCCTCAATAATTCATTTTTCCAAGAATGACAGGTCAGGCTTCTGAAGGCCAGAATATCTTATTTTGTTTTTAGCCTAGCTCCATAATTAATGAACTGTAATGATTTAAGTAATTAATGAACTGTAATGATTTAAGTAATTAATTGGCTGCATTGTCAATCAATGATCAAGTGCTAGGCTTCATCAGACATTTTGAATAATGAATTGACAATGTTTGAATATAGTTGTCACGTTCTGACCTTAGTTCCTTTCTTTTGTCTTTTGTTTCAGTATGGTCAGGGCGTGAGTTGGGGTGGGTTGTCTATGTTCGTTTTTCTATGATTTGGTATTTCTGTGTTCGGCCCGGTATGGTTCTCAATCAGAGGCAGCTGTCAATCGTTTTCCCCTGATTGAGAACCGTATTTAGGTAGCCTGTTTTCCTTTGTGTTTTGGTGGGTGGCTGTTTTCAGTCTTTGTGTGTCTGCACCAGACAGAACTGTTCCGGTTGTTTCTTTGTTGTTTTGTTATTCAGTGTTCAGTTTTTTCCATTAAATAAGATGAACACTTACCACGCTGCGCTTTGGTCCTCTCCTTCTTCCCAAGACAGCCGTTACAATAGTTCACTAATAATAACAATAACGGTAGTAATAATGATAATAATAATAATAATAATAACAATAACGGTAGTAATAATGATGATAATAATAATAATAATAACAATAACGGTAGTAATAATAATGATAATAATAATAATAATTGTTATTTGGTGTGTGGTTATATTTTTTTTTTAGCTATTTCACACATGTACAAGTGTGTATTTGTCACGTTCTGACCTCTATTTCTGTTGTTTTGTATTTATTTAGTATGGTCAGGGCGTGAGTTGGGTGGGCAGTCTATGTTTGTTTTTCTATGTTTTGGGGCATTTCTATGTTTTCGGCCTAGTATGGTTCTCAATCAGAGGCAGGTGTCATTAGTTGTCTCTGATTGAGAATCATACTTAGGTAGCCTGGGTTTCACTGTGTGTTTGTGGGTGATTGTTCCTGTCTTTGTGTTTGCACCAGATAGGGCTGTTTTGAGTTCTCACGTTTCTTGTTTTCGTTAGTTTGTTCATGTATAGTGTCTTCATTAAAATACGATGAACAACCACCACGCTGCGTTTTGGTCCGCCTCCACTTCACAACAAGAGAACCGTTACAGTATTAATATGCAAGTGTGAATTGTGAAGGTACTTTTCTTCATTTTCTTCATCACTCCCGATGATTTTGTAGTCAACGTTTACAACTAAAAATATGAGTCATTTAGCAGACGTTCTTATACAGAGCCGTTTACCATAGTGAGTGCATACATCTTCACACAGGTCCTACATGGGAATTAAACCCAGAATCACGCCACAATAACAAAATCCCAGCTGGCATTGGAAGCATGCTCTACCAACTAAGCAACACGGGACAACTGTTTCAAATCGTATTTTTATGAGAGAAAAAAAAAGTCAATACAAAAAATGATTCGGTATTATTCAAACGATGTTTCAATAATTAAATGTCTATCACGGGAATAACAGTCATTTGTTTTTCTGTCTGTAATAGTAGATGATTGCAGGTTGGACTGTATGTACATACAGCCAGCTATCATGTTCATATTTTTTTGTCTCTATTTTCACTTCCTGTCTTCATCTCTATCTGTTTCCTTTCACTTGAATTCATTTTATTTTCATCTGTCTCTCTTGGTGACTTACCCTGTCTGTTGTACCAGAACTAGCTGGCTCTAAATGTTTCCTAAGAGTTGTGACAACCCCTGTCTGTTGTACCAGAACTAGCTGGCTCTAAATGTTTCCTAAGAGTTGTAACAAACCCTGTCTGTTGTACCAGAACTAGCTGGCTCTAAATGTTTCCTAAGAGTTGTGACAACCCCTGTCTGTTGTACCAGAACTAGCTGGCTCTAAATGTTTCCTAAGAGTTGTGACAACCCCTGTCTGTTGTACCAGAACTAGCTGGCTCTAAATGTTTCCTAAGAGTTGTGGCTGCACCTGTCTGTTGTACCATAACTAGCTGGCTCTAAATGTTTCCTAAGAGTTGTGGCTGCACCTGTCTGTTTTACCAGAACTAGCTGGCACTAAATGTTTCCTTGGAGTTGTGGCTGCACCTGTCTGTTTTACCATAACTAGCTGGCTCTAAATGTTTCCTAAAAGTTGTGGCTGCACCTGTCTGTTTTACCACAACTAGCTGGCACTAAATGGTTCCTAGAGTTGTGGCTGCACCTGTCTGTTTTACCATAACTAGCTGGCTCTAAATGTTTCCTAAGAGTTGTGGCTGCACCTGTCTGTTTTACCATAACTAGCTGGCACTAAATGGTTCCTAGAGTTGTGGCTGCACCTGTCTGTTTTACCATAACTAGCTGGCACTACAAATGTTTCCTAGAGTTGTGGCTGTACTTGTCTGTTGATCCATAACTAGATGGCACTGCAAATGTTTGTGGATGCATCTGTCGGTTGTATCAAATAACATGTATTTATTTATAAAGCCCTTCGTACATCAGCTGATATATCTCAGCTGATATCTCAAAATGCTGTACAGAAACCCAGCCTAAAACCCCAAACAGCAAGCAATGCAGGTGTAGAAGCACGGTGGCTTGGAAAACCTCCCTAGAAAGGCTAGAAACCTAGAGAGGAACCAGGCTATGAGGGGTGGCGAGTCCTCTTCTGGCTGTGCCGGGTGGAGATTATAACAGAACATGGCCAAGATGTTCAAATGTTCATAAATGACCAGCATGGTCAAATAATAATAATCACAGTAGTTGTCGAGGGTGGAACAAGTCAGCACCTCAGGAGTAAATGTCAGTTAGCTTTTCATAGCCGATCATTCAGAGTATCTCTACCGCTCCTGCTGTCTCTAGAGAGTTGAAAACAGCAGGTCTGGGACAGGTAGCACATCCGGTGAACAGGTCAGGGTTCCATAACCGCAGGCAGAACAGTTGAAACTGGAGCAGCAGCACGGCCAGGTGGACTGGGGACAGCAAGGAGTCATCATGCCAGGTAGTCCTGAGACATGGTCCTAGAGCTAAAGGTCCTCCGAGAGAGAGAAAAAAAGAAAGAGAGAATTAGAGAGAGCATACTTAAATTCACACAGGACACCGGAAAAGACAGGAGAAGTACTCCAGACATAACAGACTGACCCTAGCCCCCCGACACATAAACTACTGCAGCATAAATACTGGAGGCTGAGACAGGAAGGGGTCAGGAGACACTGTGGCCCCATCTGATGATACCCCCGGAAAGGGCCAAACAGGCAGGATATAACCCCACCGACTTTGCCAAAGCACAGCCCCCACACCACTAGAGGGATATCTTCAACCACCAACCTACCATCTTGAGACAAGGCCGAGTATAGCCCACAAAGATCTCTGCCACGGCACAACCCAAGGGGGGCGCCAACCCAGACAGGAAGATCACGTCAGCGACACAACCCACTCAAGTGATGCACCCCTCCTAGGGACGGCATGGAAGAGCACCAGTAAGCCAGCGACTCAGCCCCTGTAATAGGGTTAGAGGCAGAGAATCCCAGTGGAGAGAGGGGAACCGGCCAGGCAGAAACAGCAAGGGTGGTTCGTTGCTCCAGAGCCTTTCCGTTCACCCTCACACTCCTGGGCCAGACTACACTCAATCATATGACCTACTGAAATGTTTCCCTAGAGCTCTGGCTGCACCTGTCTGTTATACCATAACTACCTGGCACTCCAAATGTTTACTTAGAGATGTTGCTGCCCCTGTCTGTTGTACCATAAATACCTGGCACTCCAAATGTTTCTTAAGAGATGTGGCTACCCCTGTCTGTTGTACCTTAACTAGATGGCACTCCAAATGTTTCCTAAGAGATGTGGCTACCCCTGTCTGTTGTACCTTAACTAGATGGCACTCCAAATGTTTCCCGAGAGTTGTGGCTGCAACTTTCTGCTGTACCTAGGCTAGATGGGCCGCTACTGTCCCACCTGACCAACATCCAGTGAAAGTGCAGTGCCCAAATTCAAACTACAGAATTGTAAATATTTAACATTCTTGAAAATACACATGCAATATGTCAAAATAAAGCTTAACTTCTTGTTAATCCAGCCACGGTGTCAGATTTCAAAAAGGCTTTACGGCGAAAGCAAACCATGCGATTATCTGAGGACGGCACCCCATCAAACAAACACAGACAATCATAATTCATCCTGCCAGGAGGGACACAAAACTCAGAAATAACGATATAATTCATGCTTTACCTTTGAAGAGCTTCTTCTGTTGGCACTCCAATATGTCCCATAAACATCACAAATGGTCCTTTTGTTCGATTAATTCAGTCCTTATATCTCCAAAATGTCCATTTATTTGGCGTGTTTGATCCAGAAAAAGACCGGTTCCAACTCGCGCAACATGACTACAAAATATCTAATAAATTACCTGTAATCTATGTCCAAACATTTCAAACAACTTTCCTAATACAACTTTAGGTATTTTTTAACGTAAATAATTGATTACATTTAAGACGGGATGAACTGCATTCAATAGCGGATAAAAACAACCTGGAGCGAGCTTTCAGGTCACGTGCCCCAACCACAACAGTACACTAGACTCGACCCTCGTTCTGAACAGCCCTACTTCATTTCTCAAAGGAAAAACCAATTTCTAAAAACTGTGTTGACATCCAGTGGAAGCGATAGGAACTGCAAGCAAGTCCTTTAGAAATCTAGATCCACATAGAAACCCCATCGAAAAGAGAGTGACCTCAAAAAAAAAAAATCCTGGATGGTTTGTCCTCGGGGTTTTGCCTGCCAAATAGGTTCTGTTATACTCAAAGACATAATTCAAACAGTTTTAGAAACTTCAGAGTGTTTTCTATCCAAATCTACTAATAATATACATATCCTAGCTTCTGGGCTTGAGTAGCAGGCAGTTTACTTTGGGCACGTTTTTCATCCGGACATGAAAATACCGTCCCCTAGCCTAGAGAGGAAAACAAGCTCTCTCTCCAAATCTTTGCTAAGAGTTGTGGCTGCCCATTTCTGTTGTACCACAGCTAGCTGGCAATTCAAATGTTGCCCTGGAGTTTTGGATGCTCATGTCTGTTGTAACATTACTATTTGGAACTACAATTGTTTCCTAAGAGTTGCGCCTGCCCTTGTCTGTTGTATTATAACCAGCTGGCACTACAAGTGTTTCCATAGAGTTGTGGCTGCCCCTGTCTGTTGTACCATAACTAGCTGTTACTACAAATGTTTCCCTAGAGTTATTGCTAACCCTTTCTGTTGTACCATAACTAGCTGGCACTCTAAATGTTTCTTAAGAGATGTTGATGCCTGTGTCTGTTGTAACTTATTTAGTTGGCACGAGCTGTCTCTCTAACGAACTAACGAGCTGTCTCTCTAAATGTTTCCTAAGAGCTGTGGCAGCCCATGTCTGTTATAACATAACGAGCTGGCACTCTAAATGTTTCCTAAGAGCTGTGGCAGCCCATGTCTGTTATAACATAACGAGCTGGCTCTCTAAATGTTTCCTAAGAGCTGTGGCAGCCCATGTCTGTTATAACATAACGAGCTGTCTCTCTAAAGTTTTCCTAAGAGCTGTGGCAGCCCATGTCTGTTATAACATAACGAGCTGGCACTCTAAATGTTTCCTAAGAGCTGTGGCAGCCCATGTCTGTTATAACATAACGAGCTGTCACTCCAAATGTTTCCTGAGAGTTGTGGCTGCACCTGTATTTTGTACAGTAACTAGCTGGCACTATAAATGTTTCCCTAGAGTGGTGGCTGACCTTTTCTCAAATCAAATCAAAATGTATTTGTCACATGCGCCGAATTACAGTGAAATGCTTACTTACAGGCTCTAACCAATAATGCGAAAAAGGGATGTGTGTGTGTGTGTGTGTTTGTGTGTGTGTGTGCGTGTGTGTGTGTTTGTGTTTGTGCGTGTGTGTGTGTGTGTGTGTGTTTGTGTGTGTGTGTGTGTGTGTGTGTGTGTGTGTGTGTGTGTAGGTAAGTAAAGAAATAAAACAACAGTAGCAGGACTATATACAGACCCCGGTTAGTCAGGCTGATTGAGGTAGTATGTACATGTAGAAAAGGTTAAAGTGACTATTCATATATGATGAACACAGATGATGAACACGCTTTCCATGCAGTAGTAGAGAGAACAGTCTATGACTAGGGTGGCTGGGGTCTTTGACAATTTTTAGCGCCTTCCTCTGACACCGCCTGGTGTAGAGTTCCTGGATGGCAGGCAGCTTTGCCCCAGTGATGTACTGGGCGGTATGCACTACCCTCTGAAGTACCTTGCGGTCGGAGGCAAAGCAATTGCCGTAGCAGGCAGTGATGCAACTGGTCAGGATGCTCTCGATGTTGCAGCTGTAGAACCTTTTGATGATCTAGGTTTTTTCTTGCCCTCTTCACGACTGTCTTGGTGTGTTTGGAACATTCTAGTTTGTTGTTGATGTGGACACCAAGGAACTTGAAGCTCTCAACCTGCTCCGCTACAGCACCGTCGATGAGAATGGGGGCGTGCTCAGTCCTCCTTTTCCTGTAGTCCACAATCATCTGCTTAGTCTTGGTTACGTTGAGGGATAGGTTGTTATTCTGGCTCCACCCGGCCAGGTCTCTGACCTCCTCCCTATAGGCTGTCTCGTCATTGTCGGTGATCAGGCCTACCACTGTTGTGTCATCTGCAAACAAAATGATGGTGTTGGAGTCGTGCCTGGCCATGCCATCGTGGGTGAACAGGGAGTACAGGAGGAGACTGAGCACGCATGCCTGGGGAGCTCCAGTGTTGAGGATCAGTGTGGCAGATGTGTTGCTACCTACCCTCACGACCTGGGGGCGGCCGGTCAGGAAGTCCAGGATCCAGTTGCAGAGGGAGGTGTTTAGTCCCAGGTTCCTTAGTTTAGTGATGAGCTTTGAGGGCACTATGGTGTTGAACGCTGATCTGTAGTCAATGAATAGCATTCTCACATAGGTGTTCCTTTTGTCCAGGTGGGAAAGGGCAGTGTGGAGTGCAATAGAAATTGCATCATCTGTGGATCTGTTTGGGTGGTATGCAAATTGGAGTGGGTCTAGGGTTTCTGGGATAATGGTGTTGATGTGAGCCATTACCAGCCTTTCAAAGCACTTCATGGCTATGGACGTGATTGCTATGGGTCTGTAGTCATTTAGGCAGGTTGCCTTTGTGTTCTTGGGCACAGGGACTATGGTGGTCTGCTTGAAACATGTTGGTATTACAGACTCAATCAGCGACATGTTGAAAATGTCAGTGAAGACACCTGCCAGTTGGTCAGCACATGCCCGGAGCACACGTCCTGGTAATCCGTCTGGCCTTGTGAATGTTGACCTGTTTAAAGGTCTTACTCACGTCGGCTACAGAGAGCGTGATCACACAGTTGTCCGAAACAGCTGATGCTCTCATGCATGCCTCAGTGTTGCTTGCCTCAAAGTGAGCATAGAAGTGATTTAGCTAGTCTGGTAGGCTCGTGTTACTGGGCAGCTTGCGGCTGTGCTTCCCTTCTGTTGTACAATATCTAGCTGGCACTACAAATGTCTTCCTGAGATGTGGCAACTGAACCATAACTAGCTGGTACACCAAATGTTTCCTTAGAGTTTTTGCTGCCCATGTCTGTTGTGTCATAACTAGCTGAAACTCTTCCATTTTTCCCTAAAGTTGTGGCTCCCCTTGGCTGTTGGAGTTGTGTTTGCACATGTCTGTTGTACCATAACTAGCTGGCACTACAAGTGTTTCCTTAGAGGTGTAGATGCACCTGTCTAATGTTGGCACTCCAAATGTGTCACTGAATTTGTGGCTCCAAATGTCTGTTGTTAAAGAACTAGCTGGCACCACAAATGTCTACCTAAGGATGTGGCTGTTGCTGTTGTACCATACCTAGCTTGTACTCCAAATGCTTCCCTGGAGTTTTGACTGCCCATGTCTGTTGTACCATACCTAGCTGGTACTCCAAATGCTTCCTGGAGTTTGGGCTGCCCATGTCTGTTGTACCATACCTAGCTGGTACTCCAAATGCTCCCCTGGAGTTTGGGCTGCTCCTGTCTGTTGTACCATACCCAGCTGGTACTCCAAATGCTTCCTGGAGTTTGGGCTGCTCCTGTCTGTTGTACCATACCTAGCTGGTACTCCAAATGCTTCCTGGAGTCTGGGCTGCTCCTGTCTGTTGTACCATACCTAGCTGGTACTCCAAATGCTTCCTGGAGTTTGGGCTGCCCATGTCTGTTATACCATACCTAGCTGGTACTCCAAATGCTTCCCTGGAGTTTTGGCTGCCCATGTCTGTTGTACCATACCTAGCTGGTACTCCAAATACTTCCCTGGAGTTTGGGCTGCCCATGTCTGTTGTACCATACCTAACTGGTACTCCAAATGCTTCCCTGGAGTTTTGGCTGCCCATGTCTGTTATACCATAACTAGATGGCGCAACAAATGTTTCTTAAAACTTGCTATGGCTTGGGGGCAGTGTTTCGAGGAGCTAGGATATGTAGATTGTAGATTTGGATAGAAAAAAACTCTATAGGTTCCAAAACTGTCAAAATAATGTATGTGAGTATAACAGAACTGATATGGCAGGTGAAAATCTGAGGAAAATACATCCAGGAAGTGGGATTTTTTTTATGTTGGTAGTTTTCAATTTAATGCCTATAGAGAATCTAATGGGTTAGGACCCAGATTGCATTTCCTATGGCTTCCACTAGATGTCAACAGTCTTTAGACATTGTTTCAGGCTTGTTTTCTGAAAAATGAAGAAGAATGACACCTTTCTGTCAGGGGACTGAGGAAGCATGCAGTGCTGGTTTGCACGCGTGACCGAGTGCGCACACTTTGTTGTTTTTCCTTTCAATTGAAGACGCTATTGTCCGGTTGAAATATTGTCGATTATTTAGACAATTGACAACCTGAGGGACTTTATTGAACAAAACAAACATTTGTTATGTAGCTGGGACTCTTGTGACTGCAACCAGATGAAGAGCTTCAAAGGTAAGTGATTAATTTGATCGCTATTTCTGACTTTCGTGACTCCTCTACTTGGTTGGAAAATGTTTGTTTGCTTTTGCAAGAGGGGCGCTGTCCTCAGATAATCGCATGGTACGTTTTCGCCGTAAAGCCTTTTTTGAAATCTGACAAAGTGGCTGGATTAACAAGAAGTTAATATTTAAGCCGATATATAACCCTTGTATTTTTATTAATGTTTATTATGACTATTTCTGTGTTTTGAATTTGGCTATCCGCAATTTCACCGGATGTTGTCAAGGTGGGTCGCCAGCGAAACGCCTGCACCAGAAAGGTTAAGAGTTGTGGATGACCCTGTTTGTTGTAATATAACTAACTGGCATTCCAAATGTTTCCCTAGAGTTCTGGCTGCCCATGTCTGTTGTAACATAACTAACTGGCATTCCAAATGTTTCCCTAGAGTTCTGGCTGCCCATGTCTGTTGTAACATAACTAACTGGCATTCCAAATGTTTCCCTAGAGTTCTGGCTGCCCATGTCTGTTGTAACATAACTAACTGGCATTCCAAATGTTTCCCTAGAGTTCTGGCTGCTCATGTCTGTTGTAACATAACTAACTGGCATTCCAAATGTTTCCCTAGAGTTCTGGCTGCCCATGTCTGTTGTAACATAACTAACTGGCATTCCAAATGTTTCCCTAGAGTTCTGGCTGCCCATGTCTGTTGTAACATAACTAACTGGCATTCCAAATGTTTCCCTAGAGTTCTGGCTGCCCATGTCTGTTGTAATATAACTAACTGGCATTCCAAATGTTTCCCTAGAGTTCTGGCTGCCCATGTCTATTGTAACATAACTAGCTGGCACTATAAATGTTTCCTAAGAGATGTGACTACCCATGTCTGTTGTAGCATAACTCGTTGCCACTCCAAATGTTTCCTAAGAGTTGTGGCTGCCCATGTCTGTTGTACCATTACAAGCTGGCACTACAAATGTTTCCCTAGAGTTGTGGCTGCCCATGTCTGTTGTACCATTACAAGCTGGCACTACAAATGTTTCCCTAGAGTTGTGGGTGCCCCTACCATAACTAGCATGCAATACAAATGTTTCCTAAGAGTTGTGACTGAACAAGTTGGTTGTACCGTAACTAGCTGGCACTCCAAATGTTTCCTAAGAGTTGTGACTGAACAAGTTGGTTGTACCGTAACTGGCTAGCACTACAAATGTTTCCCTTGAGTTGTGACTGCCCCATCCATAACTAGCATGCATTACAAATGTTTCCTAAGAGATGTGTCTACCCATGTCTGTTGTAAAATAACTAGCTGGCACTATAAATGTTTCCTAAGAGATGTGACTACCTGTTGTCTGTTGTACCATAACTACCTGGCACTCCAAATGTTTTCCAAAGTGTGAAATCAATAATTGTTCTAATGACTGTTTATGTGTTTGTTTGTACCGTATCCTCTGACATTGACATTATCTATTTGATTTGTTCCAGAAACAGGCATTATTATTAAGAGAAACAAAATGACGGAATGGAATGGAACACAAATATAATTGCCGCGGTTATATTGGTTTCCAGTGTTAATGGAACAGGGGAGGCATTTAATACAGAGACACTGTTGCAGAGTAAACACACACACACACACACACACACACACACACACACACACACACATGACCCTTTGCATCAGTGTATGTAGATGCTGTGTTTAACCGTTCCTTCCTTTTAACAATCCAGCTGCCCGGGAATGGGTTAGGGTTAGGGAATGACGCAGCATCACAACACCTTCTAGGAAATTTACCCTGAGAAAAGTTGCTTTAACTTACACAGATATCCAGCATACCCTCTTATAACCATACTAAATTATCACCCTTCTGGTAACCATACTAAATGATCAACTTCTGGTAACCATACTAAATGATCACCCTTCTGGTAACCATACTAAATGATCACCCTCTTATAACCATACTAAATGATCAGCCTTCTGGTAACCATACTAAATGATCACCCTCTTATAACCATACTAAATGATCAGCCTTCTGGTAACCATACTAAATGATCACCCTCTTATAACCATACTAAATGATCAGCCTTCTGGTAACCATACTAAATGATCACCCTCTTATAACCATACTAAATGATCACCCTTCTGGTAACCATACTAAATGATCATCCTTCTGGTAACCATACTAAATGATCAATCCCTCTGGTAACCATACTAAATGATCAGCCTTCTGGTAACCATACTAAATGATCACTCCTTCTGGTAACCATACTAAATGATCACTCCTTCTGGTAACCATACTAAATGATCAGCCTTCTGGTAACCATACTAAATGATCACCCTCTTATAACCATACTAAATGATCAGCCTTCTGGTAACCATACTAAATGATCACCCTCTTATAACCATACTAAATGATCACCCTTCTGGTAACCATACTAAATGATCATCCTTCTGGTAACCATACTAAATGATCAATCCCTCTGGTAACCATACTAAATGATCAGCCTTCTGGTAACCATACTAAATGATCACCCTCTTATAACCATACTAAATGATCATCCTTCTGGTAACCATACTAAATGATCAATCCCTCTGGTAACCATACTAAATGATCAGCCTTCTGGTAACCATACTAAATGATCACCCTCTTATAACCATACTAAATGATCACCCTTCTGGTAACCATACTAAATGATCATCCTTCTGGTAACCATACTAAATGATCAATCCCTCTGGTAACCATACTAAATGATCAGCCTTCTGGTAACCATACTAAATGATCACCCTTCTGGTAACCATTCTAAATGATCACTCTTCTGGTAACCATTCTAAATGATCATCAACCCTTCTGGTAACCATTCTAAATGATCACTCCTTCTGGTAACCATTCTAAATGATCATCAACCCTTCTGGTAACCATTCTAAATGATCACTCCTTCTGGTAACCATACTAAATGATCAATCATTCTGGTAACCATACTAAATGATCACTCCTTCTGGTAACCATACTAAATGATCACTCCTTCTGGTAACCATACTAAATGATCACTCCTTCTGGTAACCATTCTAAATTATCAATCCTTCTGGTAACCATACTAAATGATCACTCCTTCTGGTAACCATACTAAATGATCACTCCTTCTGGTAACCATTCTAAATGATCACTCCTTCTGGTAACCATTCTAGATGATCATCAACCCTTCTGGTAACCATACTAAATGATCAACCCTTCTGGTAACCATACTAAATGATCATCCTTCTGGTAACCATACTAAATGATCATCCTTCTGGCAACCATACTAAATGATCACCCTTCTGGTAACCATACTAAATGATCAATTGGTCTGGTAACCATACAAAATGATCAATCCTTCTGGTAACCA
The DNA here is from genome assembly GCF_057628025.1 of Oncorhynchus mykiss. Taxonomy (NCBI): domain Eukaryota; kingdom Metazoa; phylum Chordata; class Actinopteri; order Salmoniformes; family Salmonidae; genus Oncorhynchus; species Oncorhynchus mykiss. The sequence goes on from NC_143046.1 coordinate 87,267,894, forward strand.
TACTAAATGATCACCCTTCTGGTAACCATACTAAATGATCACTCCTTCTGGTAACCATACTAAATTATCATCAACACTTCTGGTAACCATACTAAATGATCACCCTTCTGGTAACCATACTAAATGATCAATCCTTCTGGTAACCATTCTAAATGATCAATCCTTCTGGTAACCATACTAAATGATCACTCCTTCTGGTAACCATACTAAATGATCACTCCTTCTGGTAACCATTCTAAATGATCACTCCTTCTGGTAACCATACTAAATGATCACCCTTCTGGTAACCATTCTAAATGATCACTCTTCTGGTAACCATTCTAAATGATCATCAACCCTGCTGGTAACCATTCTAAATGATCACTCCTTCTGGTAACCATTCTAAATGATAATCAACCCTTCTGGTAACCATTCTAAATGATCACTCCTTCTGGTAACCATACTAAATGATCAATCCTTCTGGTAACCATACTAAATGATCACCCTTCTGGTAACCATACTAAATGATCACTCCTTCTGGTAACCATACTAAATTATCATCAACCCTTCTGGTAACCATACTAAATGATCACCCTTCTGGTAACCATACTAAATGATCAATCCTTCTGGTAACCATACTAAATTATCAATCCTTCTGGTAACCATACTAAATGATCACTCCTTCTGGTAACCATACTAAATTATCATCAACCCTTCTGGTATCCATACTAAATGATCACCCTTCTGGTAACCATACTAAATGATCACTCCTTCTGGTAACCATACTAAATGATCACTCCTTCTGGTAACCATACTAAATGATCACTCCTTCTGGTAACCATACTAAATGATCATCCTTCTGGTAACCATACTAAATGATCAATCCTTCTGGTAACCATACTAAATGATCACTCCTTCTGGTTACCATACTAAATGATCACTCCTTCTGGTTACCATACTAAATGATCAGCCTTCTGGTAACCATACTAAATGATCAATCATTCTGGTAACCATACTAAATGATCACCCTCTTATAACCATACTAAATGATCACCCTTCTGGTAACCATACTAAATGATCAATCCTTCTGGTAACCATACTAAATGATCAATCCTTCTGGTAACCATTCTAAATGATCAGCCTTCTGGTAACCATACTAAATGATCAGCCTTCTGGTAACCATACTAAATTATCAGCCTTCTGGTAACCATACTAAATGATCAGCCTTCTGGTAACCATACTAAATGATCACCCTCTTATAACCATACTAAATGATCACCCTTCTGGTAACCATACTAAATGATCAATCCTTCTGGTAACCATACTAAATGATCACTCCTTCTGGTAACCATACTAAATGATCACTCCTTCTGGTAACCATACTAAATGATCAATCCTTCTGGTAACCATTCTAAATGATCACTCCTTCTGGTAACCATACTAAATGATCACCCTTCTGGTAACCATACTAAATGATCAATCCTTCTGGTAACCATACTAAATTATCACCCTTCTGGTAACCATACTAAATGATCATCCTTCTGGTAACCATACTAAATCATCAATCCTTCTGGTAACCATACTAAATCATCAATCCTTCTGGTAACCATACTAAATGATCACTCCTTCTGGTAACCATACTAAATGATCACTCCTTCTGGTAACCACACTAAATGATCACTCCTTCTGGTAACCATACTAAATGATCACCCTTCTGGTAACCATACTAAATGATCACTCCTTCTGGTAACCATACTAAATGATCACCCTTCTGGTAACCATACTAAATGATCACTCCTTCTGGTAACCATATTAAATGATCACCCTTCTGGTAACCATACTAAATGATCAGCCTTCTGGTAACCATACTAAATGATCATCCTTCTGGTAGCTAAATTATCAAGGACAATGGATGTGGCTTTCTTACCTGTTCTTCTGTTCTCCTCTGCTCTAGCAGACAGACAGACAGGAAAACAAGTGTACTTCTCAGCTATGACCAGTAGGTGGGGGTATGAGCCATGATCTTTCTACGAGACCTGTCTGTTCTCTCCATCCTTTACAGTCTCTCTACCTCTGTTTCACTCTCTTTCCACCTATATTCATTCTCTTTATTTAAACTCTCTTTCAT
>NC_143046.1:87275000-87310000 GCF_057628025.1 Oncorhynchus mykiss
TATACCGTATTACTGTTTACTAAACAGTACCTTCTAAATTGTATACCGTATTAGTGTTTACTAAAGAGTACTTTCTAAATTGTATACCGTATTACTGTTTACTAAACAGTACCTTCTAAATTGCATACCGTATTACTGTTTACTAAAGAGTACCTTCTAAATTGTATACCGTATTACTGTTTACTAAACAGTACCTTCTAAATTGTATACTGTATTACTGTTTACTAAACAGTACCTTCTAAATTGTATACCGTATTACTGTTTACTAAAGAGTACCTTCTAAATTGTATACCGTATTACTGTTTACTAAAGAGTACTTTCTAAATTGCATACCGTATTACTGTTTACTAAAGAGTACCTTCTAAATTGTATACCGTATTACTGTTTACTAAACAGTACCTTCTAAATTGTATACCGTATTACTGTTTACTAAACAGTACCTTCTAAATTGTATACCGTATTACTGTTTACTAAACAGTACCTTCTAAATTGTATACCGTATTAGTGTTTACTAAAGAGTACTTTCTAAATTGTATACCGTATTACTGTTTACTAAAGAGTACTTTCTAAATTGTATACCGTATTAGTGTTTACTAAAGAGTACTTTCTAAATTGCATACCGTATTACTGTTTACTAAACAGTACTTTCTAAATTGTATACCGTATTACTGTTTACTAAAGAGTACCTTCTAAATTGCATACCGTATTACTGTTTACTAAAGAGTACTTTCTAAATTGTATACCGTATTAGTGTTTACTAAAGAGTACTTTCTAAATTGCATACCGTATTACTGTTTACTAAAGAGTACCTTCTAAATTGTATACCGTATTACTGTTTACTAAACAGTACCTTCTAAATTGTATACCGTATTACTGTTTACTAAACAGTACCTTCTAAATTGTATACCGTATTACTGTTTACTAAAGAGTACCTTCTAAATTGTATACCGTATTACTGTTTACTAAAGAGTACCTTCTAAATTGTATACCGTATTACTGTTTACTAAAGAGTACCTTCTAAATTGTATACCGTATTACTGTTTACTAAACAGTACCTTCTAAATTGTATACCGTATTACTGTTTACTAAAGAGTACCTTCTAAATTGTATACCGTATTACTGTTTACTAAACAGTACCTTCTAAATTGTATACCGTATTACTGTTTACTAAAGAGTACCTTCTAAATTGTATACCGTATTACTGTTTACTAAAGAGTACTTTCTAAATTGTATACCGTATTACTGTTTACTAAAGAGTACTTTCTAAATTGTATACCGTATTACTGTTTACTAAAGAGTACTTTCTAAATTGTATACCGTATTACTGTTTACTAAAGAGTACTTTCTAAATTGTATACCGTATTACTGTTTACTAAAGAGTACTTTCTAAATTGTATACCGTATTACTGTTTACTAAAGAGTACTTTCTAAATTGTATACCGTATTACTGTTTACTAAAGAGTACCTTCTAAATTGTATACCGTATTACTGTTTACTAAACAGTACCTTCTAAATTGTATACCGTATTACTGTTTACTAAAGAGTACCTTCTAAATTGCATACCGTATTACTGTTTACTAAAGAGTACTTTCTAAATTGTATACCGTATTACTGTTTACTAAAGAGTACTTTCTAAATTGTATACCGTATTACTGTTTACTAAAGAGTACTTTCTAAATTGCATACCGTATTAGTGTTTACTAAAGAGTACTTTCTAAATTGCATACCGTATTAGTGTTTACTAAAGAGTACTTTCTAAATTGTATACCGTATTACTGTTTACTAAAGAGTACTTTCTAAATTGTATACCGTATTACTGTTTACTAAAGAGTACTTTCTAAATTGTATACCGTATTACTGTTTACTAAAGAGTACCTTCTAAATTGTATACCGTATTACTGTTTACTAAAGAGTACCTTCTAAATTGTATACCGTATTACTGTTTACTAAAGAGTACCTTCTAAATTGCATACTGTATTACTGTTTACTAAAGAGTACTTTCTAAATTGTATACCGTATTACTGTTTACTAAAGAGTACTTTCTAAATTGTATACCGTATTACTGTTTACTAAAGAGTACCTTCTAAATTGCATACTGTATTACTGTTTACTAAAGAGTACTTTCTAAATTGTATACCGTATTACTGTTTACTAAAGAGTACTTTCTAAATTGTATACCGTATTACTGTTTACTAAAGAGTACCTTCTAAATTGTATACCGTATTACTGTTTACTAAAGAGTACCTTCTAAATTGTATACCGTATTACTGTTTACTAAAGAGTACCTTCTAAATTGTATACCGTATTACTGTTTACTAAAGAGTACTTTCTAAATTGTATACCGTATTACTGTTTACTAAAGAGTACCTTCTAAATTGTATACCGTATTACTGTTTACTAAAGAGTACCTTCTAAATTGTATACCGTATTACTGTTTACTAAAGAGTACCTTCTAAATTGTATACCGTATTACTGTTTACTAAAGAGTACCTTCTAAATTGCATACCGTATTACTGTTTACTAAAGAGTACTTTCTAAATTGTATACCGTATTACTGTTTACTAAAGAGTACTTTCTAAATTGTATACCGTATTACTGTTTACTAAAGAGTACCTTCTAAATTGTATACCGTATTACTGTTTACTAAAGAGTACCTTCTAAATTGTATACTGTATTACTGTTTACTAAAGAGTACTTTCTAAATTGTATACCGTATTACTGTTTACTAAAGAGTACTTTCTAAATTGTATACCGTATTACTGTTTACTAAAGAGTACTTTCTAAATTGTATACCGTATTACTGTTTACTAAAGAGTACCTTCTAAATTGTATACCGTATTACTGTTTACTAAAGAGTACCTTCTAAATTGTATACCGTATTACTGTTTACTAAAGAGTACTTTCTAAATTGTATACCGTATTACTGTTTACTAAAGAGTACTTTCTAAATTGTATACCGTATTACTGTTTACTAAACAGTACCTTCTAAATTGTATACCGTATTACTGTTTACTAAACAGTACCTTCTAAATTGTATACCGTATTACTGTTTACTAAAGAGTACCTTCTAAATTGTATACCGTATTACTGTTTACTAAAGAGTACTTTCTAAATTGTATACCGTATTACTGTTTACTAAAGAGTACTTTCTAAATTGTATACCGTATTACTGTTTACTAAAGAGTACTTTCTAAATTGTATACCGTATTACTGTTTACTAAAGAGTACTTTCTAAATTGTATACCGTATTACTGTTTACTAAAGAGTACCTTCTAAATTGTATACCGTATTACTGTTTACTAAAGAGTACTTTCTAAATTGTATACCGTATTACTGTTTACTAAAGAGTACCTTCTAAATTGTATACCGTATTACTGTTTACTAAAGAGTACCTTCTAAATTGTATACCGTATTACTGTTTACTAAAGAGTACCTTCTAAATTGTATACCGTATTACTGTTTACTAAAGAGTACCTTCTAAATTGTATACCGTATTACTGTTTACTAAAGAGTACCTTCTAAATTGTATACCGTATTACTGTTTACTAAAGAGTACCTTCTAAATTGTATACCGTATTACTGTTTACTAAAGAGTACCTTCTAAATTGTATACCGTATTACTGTTTACTAAAGAGTACTTTCTAAATTGTATACCGTATTACTGTTTACTAAAGAGTACCTTCTAAATTGTATACCGTATTACTGTTTACTAAAGAGTACTTTCTAAATTGTATACCGTATTACTGTTTACTAAAGAGTACTTTCTAAATTGTATACCGTATTACTGTTTACTAAAGAGTACTTTCTAAATTGTATACCGTATTACTGTTTACTAAAGAGTACTTTCTAAATTGTATACCGTATTACTGTTTACTAAAGAGTACTTTCTAAATTGTATACCGTATTACTGTTTACTAAAGAGTACTTTCTAAATTGTATACCGTATTACTGTTTACTAAAGAGTACTTTCTAAATTGTATACCGTATTACTGTTTACTAAAGAGTACTTTCTAAATTGTATACCGTATTACTGTTTACTAAAGAGTACTTTCTAAATTGTATACCGTATTACTGTTTACTAAAGAGTACTTTCTAAATTGTATACCGTATTACTGTTTACTAAAGAGTACTTTCTAAATTGTATACCGTATTACTGTTTACTAAAGAGTACTTTCTAAATTGTATACCGTATTACTGTTTACTAAAGAGTACCTTCTAAATTGTATACCGTATTACTGTTTACTAAAGAGTACTTTCTAAATTGTATACCGTATTACTGTTTACTAAAGAGTACCTTCTAAATTGTATACCGTATTACTGTTTACTAAAGAGTACTTTCTAAATTGTATACCGTATTACTGTTTACTAAAGAGTACTTTCTAAATTGTATACCGTATTACTGTTTACTAAAGAGTACCTTCTAAATTGTATACCGTATTACTGTTTACTAAAGAGTACTTTCTAAATTGTATACCGTATTACTGTTTACTAAAGAGTACCTTCTAAATTGTATACCGTATTACTGTTTACTAAAGAGTACTTTCTAAATTGTATACCGTATTACTGTTTACTAAAGAGTACCTTCTAAATTGTATACCGTATTAGTGTTTACTAAAGAGTACCTTCTAAATTGTATACCGTATTAGTGTTTACTAAAGAGTACTTTCTAAATTGTATACCTTATTACTGTTTACTAAACAGTACCTTCTAAATTGCATACCGTATTACTGTTTACTAAAGAGTACCTTCTAAATTGTATACCGTATTAGTGTTTACTAAACAGTACCTTCTAAATTGTATACTGTATTACTGTTTACTAAACAGTACCTTCTAAATTGTATACTGTATTAGTGTTTACTAAAGAGTACTTTCTAAATTGTATACCGTATTAGTGTTTACTAAACAGTACCTTCTAAATTGCATACCGTATTACTGTTTACTAAAGAGTACCTTCTAAATTGTATACCGTATTAGTGTTTACTAAAGAGTACTTTCTAAATTGTATACCGTATTACTGTTTACTAAAGAGTACCTTCTAAATTGTATACCGTATTAGTGTTTACTAAAGAGTACCTTCTAAATTGTATACCGTATTAGTGTTTACTAAAGAGTACTTTCTAAATTGTATACCGTATTACTGTTTACTAAACAGTACCTTCTAAATTGCATACCGTATTACTGTTTACTAAAGAGTACCTTCTAAATTGTATACCGTATTAGTGTTTACTAAACAGTACCTTCTAAATTGTATACTGTATTACTGTTTACTAAACAGTACCTTCTAAATTGTATACTGTATTAGTGTTTACTAAAGAGTACTTTCTAAATTGTATACCGTATTAGTGTTTACTAAACAGTACCTTCTAAATTGCATACCGTATTACTGTTTACTAAAGAGTACCTTCTAAATTGTATACCGTATTAGTGTTTACTAAAGAGTACTTTCTAAATTGTATACCGTATTACTGTTTACTAAAGAGTACTTTCTAAATTGTATACCGTATTACTGTTTACTAAAGAGTACCTTCTAAATTGCATACCGTATTACTGTTTACTAAAGAGTACCTTCTAAATTGTATACTGTATTACTGTTTACTAAACAGTACCTTCTAAATTGCATACCGTATTACTGTTTACTAAAGAGTACTTTCTAAATTGTATACCGTATTAGTGTTTACTAAACAGTACCTTCTAAATTGTATACCGTATTACTGTTTACTAAAGAGTACTTTCTAAATTGTATACTGTATTACTGTTTACTAAAGAGTACCTTCTAAATTGTATACCGTATTACTGTTTACTAAAGAGTACCTTCTAAATTGTATACCGTATTACTGTTTACTAAAGAGTACTTTCTAAATTGTATACTGTATTACTGTTTACTAAAGAGTACTTTCTAAATTGTATACCGTATTACTGTTTACTAAAGAGTACCTTCTAAATTGTATACCGTATTACTGTTTACTAAAGAGTACTTTCTAAATTGTATACCGTATTACTGTTTACTAAAGAGTACTTTCTAAATTGTATACCGTATTACTGTTTACTAAAGAGTACCTTCTAAATTGTATACCGTATTACTGTTTACTAAAGAGTACTTTCTAAATTGTATACCGTATTACTGTTTACTAAAGAGTACTTTCTAAATTGTATACCGTATTACTGTTTACTAAAGAGTACCTTCTAAATTGTATACCGTATTACTGTTTACTAAAGAGTACTTTCTAAATTGTATACCGTATTACTGTTTACTAAAGAGTACTTTCTAAATTGTATACCGTATTACTGTTTACTAAAGAGTACCTTCTAAATTGTATACCGTATTACTGTTTACTAAAGAGTACTTTCTAAATTGTATACCGTATTACTGTTTACTAAAGAGTACTTTCTAAATTGTATACCGTATTACTGTTTACTAAAGAGTACCTTCTAAATTGTATACCGTATTACTGTTTACTAAAGAGTACTTTCTAAATTGTATGTACTAGGATTAGTACACAGTGTGATGTTTAACTTTTTACGGCCGTTAAATCAGGGTCACACAGTTTCTTGGTCGTCTTAAACAAATCTACTTTGAAACAAAAAAGTATATACACACATGGTTATAGATAAAACAAAATTAAAAAGAGAGATCCAGAGTTGCTCCTGCAGTTCTCTTGTTCCAGACTGTCAGATATAAAGTTTAAATGTAGTAAATGTTGTGTTTGCATCCTAATATTACACTCTATACACACGGAAGACTGAAATGTAACAAAACTATTTGACTTGGAAACACCGGATTTTTATAATGTTGATTAATTATGAAATGTATAAAATATTAACAACATTCCACCCATGAGGCCACTAGAGGGTGATTTGGTCATTTGACTGCAGGAACTACGTAAATAGTAGGCACGATAGATTCCGGACACTGCCTCTGTCTTTCTCTCGTTCTCTCTCTCTCTCTCTCTCTTTCTCTCTTTCTCTCTCTCTACAATATTGTCTTTTTTATTTTCTCTCTTGTTCTCTCTTTGTCTGCTCTCCCGGTTTCTTGTTTTGTAGAATGTTTCTGAAGCCAGTGGGAGTAGCTAGCTTGTCCAGCGGGAAAGGGAAAGGGAGTGTCTGTGAGAGATGACAGTCTGGAACAAGAGAACTGCAGGAGCAACTCTGGATCTCTCTGGAATTCTCTTCCAATACCTTTCCTTTCCCTTTTTTCTCTCTCTGTGTGTGTGTGTGTGTGTGTGTGTGTGTGTGTGTGTGTGTGTGTGTGTGTGTGTGTGTGTGTGTGTGTGTGTGTGTGTGTGTGTGTGTGTGTGTGTGTGTGTGTGTGTGTGTGCGTGCGTTACATCTGGCAGCTTCACAGACAGGTGGTCTGGCAACGCCTGCCTTCCAAAGAGTCGTAGCCCGACAAATGTTCCTTCTTCTGTCTCCCTCTCTCTTTTTATCCCCCCTTCCCTTCTCTCTCTCTCTCTCTCTCTCTCTCTCTCTCTCTCTCTTTCTCTCTCTCTCTCTCTCTCTCTCTCTCTCTCTCTCGCTCACTCTCCGTCCCTTCCCTCTTCATATATGTTATTTTTATGATTTCAAGGGGAAAGATGCACCTCAATCTGCGAGGACATTAATGTGGTGACACATTTTTCCCACGTGTCATTTCCTAAGACATGAATTTAGCAAATTAGTCAGACTAAATGTTCAGTTAGACATGTCTCACCCACCACAGACTAATCTGTTTTATATTGTTATATATTGTGTCTGTGATAGTAATTTGTTTTACAACCAACCTCATCAAAAAAGGGAAAATAGCAGTTTTATATTTGTGTGCATGTTTTCAAATTTGTTCATCTGTCATATAAACATGAAATAAATGTAAATTGTATTGGTCACATACAGATATTGTTATTGAGGGTGTAGTGAAATGCTTGTGTTCCCGGCTCCAACAGTGCAGTAGTATCTAACAATTAACATCAATACACACAAATCTAAAAGTAAAATAATGGAATTATGAAATATATAAATATTGGGACAGTGTGCCAAGTGCAACAAAATGCTCAGTGTGTGTGTGTGTGTGTGTGTGTGTGTGTGTGTGTGTGTGGTGGTAGAGTGCCAGGCTTCTGTGCACGCTCTAGCCCTCTCTTCAACTTCTGGAGCCCTGGAGGCTGGACCAAGGTCACGCTCCTCTGCCGTGTGTGTGTGTGTGTGTGTGTGTGTGTGTGTGTGTGTGTGTGTGTAAGAGATAGAGAGAGAGCGATGTCCCAGAATGCACTACAAGCTCTCTCAATCTCACGTCAGAATTAGGTCTTCATCAATGTTTCTCTAGTCAGGTCACACATGATACATGTCAGTATTCCACGTCCATCTATGTCTGAGGAAGTCAAGAGATGACGTGCAAAGCGGCAACTAGGGACAACAGTGAGCGCTGTTACCTTCAAGTAGGTTTCAGTTTTGCTGGAGTGTTGTGGAAAGGGATGGAGGATGGACGTAAAATTTCAAAGGTTGCAAGTTTGAACCCAGTGATATGTCAAATTTCGAAGTTGTTCCAAACGTCAAATTTCGAAGTGCTTAAGGTTAGGTTCAGACATTAAGTCTGAATTCTTAACGTTAGGATAGCCTTTAAAAAAAGATATATATATAAATGTTATATTGCTGGATTTGAATCAGAGGCAGATGCTTACACCTTAGCAAAACCAAAAGCTGCTTGAAGGTAACAGCGCTCATTGATGCCCTCTAGTGATCCGTTTCCACGTCATCTCCCGACGTCCGTAGACATGGACGGACGTCGAACACTGACTTGTAATCGCGGGTGACTTGGTTGTAAAATGCAGAGATTGTTAAATGACACAGCAAGAACACCTTGTAAAGATCCCCAGTGTCTCTCACTCTCTCACAGTCAAAACATAGATTTTAGCTAACCATTGTTATTCTCTCTCTGCTGTGAGGCAGAAATAAATGTCGAAATAAATAACGTGCCAATTTTCTATCTACTAGCCCCAGTTAATCACACACGCTGAAAGCCAAACATTGACAGAGCGCTGCACTCTCTCTGTCTTAAGACGTGTGTGTGTCTCCTGTGGGAAGGCTGGGACTGCTGCCAGCTCCTCTCCTTGCCACTTATAGACATACAAACACACACGAGCACTTGTACGTGCGCACGCACACACACACTTCTGTAACTGTGAGTATTTCAAAGATAGGGACTCTAGGTAATTAAAAATCTTCCATGCCCAAGAAGCGGGCATTCAGCAAATGAAACGTGTGTGTGTGTGTGTGTGTGTGTGTGTGTGTGTGTGGTGTGCGCATGAACACGTGTGTGTGTGTGTGTGTGTCGTTCCCTTGAAAGATCATTGAGGCCAGGTGAATGAGCTGAAAGGACTAAAACTGAAGCGAATTCAAAACAGAAAAGTTAGCCACATACGGCTACTAAGACAGAAGGCCACATCCTGCTGTTGAAATCAAAGATGCTTTTGAGAAGAATCCATAGAGAGGACTGAGAGAGAGGAGATGGAGATAGAAGTTATGAGGACAAACAAAACACTAATTAAACTTAAAAACTCTCCATGGAATTGAACATGTTCGTAGAGAGAGAGAATAATGAAAATGTTCACTACCGGTCAAAAGTTTTAGATTCATTCAAGGTTATTTTTTTATATATTTTTTACTATTTTCTACATTGTACAATAATAATTGTGAAGACATCAAAACTATGAAATAACACATGGAATCATGTAGTAACCAAAAAAAAAGTGTTAAACAAATCAAAATATATTTCATGTTTGAGATTCTTAAGATAAACAATTTTTGCCTTGATGATATCTTTACACACTCTTGGCATGTATGTATTGGTAATATCTTGGTGATATCTTGGTGATATCTTGATGATATCTTGGTGATATCTTGGCATGTATGTATTGGTGATATCTTGGTGATATCTTGATGATATCTTGATGATATCTTGGTGATATCTTGGTGATATCTTGGTGATATCTTGATGGTATCTTGGTGATATCTTGGTGATATCTTGATGATATCTTGGTGATATCTTGGTGATATTTTGGTGATATTTTGGTGATATCTTGATGATATCTTGGCATGTATGTATTGGTGATATCTTGGTGATATCTTGGCATGTTTGTATTGGTGATATCTTGGCATGTATGTATTGGTGATATCTTGGCATGTATGTATTGGTGATATCTTGGCATGTATGTATTGGTGATATCTTGGCATATATGTATTGGTGATATCTTGGTGATATCTTGGCATGTATGTATTGATGATATCTTGGTGATATCTTGGTGATATCTTGGTGATATCTTGGCATGTATGTATTGGTGATATCTTGGTGATATCTTGATGATATCTTGATGATATATTGGTTGATATCTTGGTGATATCTTGGCATGTATGTATTGGTGATATCTTGATGATATCTTGATGATATCTTGGTGATATCTTGATGATATCTTGATGATATATTGGTGATATCTTGGTGATATCTTGGCATGTATGTATTGGTGATATCTTGATGATATCTTGATGATATCTTGGTGATATCTTGGCATGTATGTATTGAACAACATGTTTAAATAATCTTGTAGTCCAATAGCAGTAATGATAAAATGGCCTCCAGTTCCTTAGAAAACCTAAATCCTTTTTTCAAGAAAAAGAAGGAAGACAGTGAAAACAGAGGAAGAAAACACTGAAGATGGATGGAGAGAAAGATGAAGAGTGAGCGATAAAGGAAAGGGAGAGAGGAGCGTGAGAGGCAGAGCCGCGGGGTAGATTGAAACATCACAGTGCTACACTGCAGTGTGTTTTAGGAAACACACACACACACACAAGGACGTCACGCACCATATAAATCTGATGGGGCACAAAGTACGTGAGGATGACTGGGTAGTGGTCCGTAGGGGGGCCACCCGTCCGTGAGTTGTGCATTTTTCATACACCGGAAACAGCTTTATCCTGCAATGTAGAGCCGTAATCATTATGCTTAATTCTATGTTATTTTATTTTAAATAAACTAAATATACTTCTCTGCCTCTTTGCAAAAATCTACAGAAAAAAAATGAAAGGAGTGTGAGTCTTATTCAGTACATTTAGTAATTGATTGCTTTTCTAAAGTCTACCAACCTTGCCAGCAGGCATGCCAGCTAAGATTGACAAGCTAGCTACTCTGACTTGATTAACAGCCTAATTGGCTTCTTTGTAGCTAGTTAAGAGGTTGGGAGACTGGGAAACTATCTGGGCTAGCTGAAGGTTGACAAGAGGTTGGGAGACTGGGAACCTATCTGGGCTAGCTGAAGATTGACACGAGGTTGGGAGACTGGGAACCTATCTGGGCTAGCTAAAGATTGACAAGAGGTTGGGAGATTGGGAACCTATCTGGGCTAGCTAAAGATTGACAAGAGGTTGGGAGACTGGGAACCTATCTGGGCTAGCTAAAGATTGACAAGAGGTTGGGAGACTGGGAACCTATCTGGGCTAGCTAAAGATTGACAAGAGGTTGGGAGATTGGGAACCTATCTGGGCTAGCTAAAGATTGACAAGAGGTTGGGAGACTGGGAACCTATCTGGGCTAGCTAAAGATTGACAAGAGGTTGGGAGACTGGGAACCTATCTGGGCTAGCTAAAGATTGACAAGAGGTTGGGAGACTGGGAACCTATCTGGGCTAGCTAAAGATTGACAAGAGGTTGGGAGACTGGGAACCTATCTGGGCTAGCTAAAGATTGACAAGAGGTTGGGAGACTGGGAACCTATCTGGGCTAGCTAAAGATTGACAAGAGGTTGGGAGACTGGGAACCTATCTGGGCTAGCTAAAGCGAACTAAAGTGTGTATAAATCAAATCAAATCCGATTGTATTTGTCATATGTGACAAATACAACCTTACAGTGAAATGCTTACCTACCAACAATGCAGTTTTATGAAAAATAAGTGTTAAGAAAGCATTTAATAAATAAACTGATGTAAACAATAAAATACATTGAAAAAATTGAAAAATAATTCATCATTTAAGAGCAACAATAAAATAAATGTACTGAGGCTGCATACAGTAGGTACCGGTACAGAGTCAATGTGCGGAGGTTAGTCAACGTAACTGAGGAAATATGTACATGTAGGTAGAGGAAAAGTGACTATGCATAGACAATAACCAGAGAGTAGCAGCAGCGTAAAAGGGGGGGGGGGGGGGGGGGGGTCAATTTGGTTAGCTGTTCAAGAGTCTTATGGCTTGAGGGTAGAGGGTGTTAAGAAGTCTTTTGGACCTAGACTTGGTGCTTCGGTACCGCTTGTCGTGCGATAGCAGAGAGAACAGTCTATGACTAAGGTGGCTGGAGACTTTGGCAATTTTTACGACCTTCCTCAGGCACGGCCTGATAAAGAGGTTCTGGATGGCAGGAAGCCTGGCCCCAGTGATGTATTGGGGCGTACTCACTACCCTCTGTAGTGCCTTGCGGTCGGAGGCCGAGCAGTTGTCATACCAGGCAGTGATGCAACCAATGCTCTCGATGGTGCTGCTATATAACTTTTTGAGGATCTGAGGACCAATGCCAATTATTTTCAGTCTCTTGAGGGGGAATATGCATTGCCGTGCCCTTTTATAGTCCGTAAGCAAGCCCCGCCACATCTGACAAGTGTCGAAGCCAGTGAAGTATGTTTCAATCTTGTATTATTGACGCTTTGCCTGCTGGGTGGTTCATAGGAGGGCATAGCAGGATATCTTATAAGAATCCAGATTAGAGTCCCACTCCTTGAAAGCCACAGCTCTACCGTTTAGCTCATTGCGAATGTTGCCTGTAATCCATGGCTTCTGGTTGGGGTATGTACGTACGGTCACAGTGGGGATGACGTCATCGATGCACTTATTGATGAAGCTGGTGATTGATGTGGTGTACTCCTCAATGCCATCGGAAGAATCGCGGAACATATTCCAGTCTGTGCTAGAAAAACAATCCTGTAGCTTAGCATCCGCGTCATCTGACCACTTCCATATTGAGCGAGTCACTGGGACTTCCTGCTTTAGTTTTTGCTTGTAAACAGGAATCAGGAGGTTGTATGTGGAGGATGAGTGCTGCAGTATGTATCTCAGATAGGGGGAGTGAGGCCTAAAAGGGTTTTTACTAATAAGCATCAACCAGTGAGTCTTGCGACATGAATGACCAGTTTCCAGAGGAGTATCGAGTTCAGGGATAGTATGAAGATGCATGAACATCAGTCGATTAGCATGGAAAGTGGAAAGCAACACTATGTGATATCTTTTCAAAAAAACTCAGGGTGAGAAAGGATTCCCTACACATACTGACCAGTTCATATTATAGACAGAAGCGAGCTATATGGCAGACCAATCCCAACTTGTTTCTCCGCATGTCCAGCCCACTCATTATCTCAGCCAATCATGGCTAGCGGGAAGGTTGCTGGCTTTTCCCGCGGCTGAACCAACTAGGCTCGTAATTCAACAGATTAATTCGTATTTGCAGATGGCATACAAGTTTGTTGTTAAGGCACATGAAAGTTCACATGTTCCAGAAGGTATTTCTGCCCAAAAAAAACAACAACATTTTGATCAAAAATAAAAGTTTACTTTCAAATGGCGCTCCTGTGAATTAGTGATGCGTGACACACGACTAGTTTCCTGAAACAAGGAGACAAGTGTTAACTGTCTTTAGAAATGAACAAGTGATGCTTGACAGAAACAAATCCTGTGTGGTTCGGTTGGTGGAGCATAGAGCTTGCAACGCCAGGGTTGTGGGTTCGATTCACACGATAGACCAGTATATAAAAAGGATGTACATCGCGTTGTGTAAGAGCGTCTGCTAAATTACTCAAAAGTTTACAAAAAAAATAAAAAATCTATGGTGCTTCTTCTGGGAAAGTCAAAACAACACACTGTGTTGTACGCCTGCTTGTGGTTGTGAGTCTAGCATCGTCGCTAATGGGCCCTGTTTTCAGAGTGTTCTAGTGTTCTAGTGTTCTAGTCCTCCTTCATAACTAAGGCTGCTAGCAGCTGTTTAACTCCAAGCAAAGTCAAAAGGTGCCCAGCTCTGAGAAGCACACACACACTCTCTCTCACACACACACACACACACACACACTGCATACCGATAAATGTCACCTTAGTCCTGCAAGCTGTTTGCCAGCTTCTCCATGCCAAACCGTACAGCCCCAATGGAGCATGGAGAGAGGGTGTGTGTGTGTGTGTCTCTGTTCGTTGGACAGCTCTTTAAAGGAGAGAGATGCCCGAGGCAGAGTAGGCTGAGCAGAGGAAGACAGAGAGATAATGGAGCTACCGCCACATGCCAAGGACTGTGTCTCAAAGTCACACACACACATACACACACACCAAATGTATATTTTTTGTGTCAGTTGTCCTTGGTTCTGTGTATGATTTCTACATTTTGCTCTATCTGAAAGCTTTTTAAGATGTCTCTCCATCTCTCCATCTCTCTCTCTCCCCTCTCTCTCTCTCTCTCTCTCTCTCTCTCTCTCTCTCTGTCTCTGTCTGTCTCTCTCACTCTCTCTCTCGCTCTCTCTCTCTATCTCACTTCAATTTCAGATATCTTTAAATTACCTTCACATAGCGCTGAGTAGCCTCAGTTAAAAACAGATAGGGCTGTATTCCCAGATGGTGGGATATGAGTAGGGAGGAGGGCAACGGCTAGCTGTACAGAGGGCAAGCTTCACTGATCACAAAGCTAAAATGGTCTGTCCATTCTCTTTTTATCATATGGGCGTATTAATAGTGTGTAAAAATGCCCTAAATAAACTCATTTATATGGATATAGTTGTTGATTTTGTAGAGAAACATTGAACAAGATTATGAAATTAATTCCAACCTCTAATTTAAGGGATAAATGTTGCTGTGTACAACTTGTCTCTAGATGTAGCAAATTTTCAGACCGACGCCCTACTTTGAGTACATTCCCTTCCACCAGCAGTGCGGACACGCACACGCACACACACACACACACACGCACACACGCACGCACGCACGCACGCACGCACGCACGCACGCACGCACGCACACACACACACACACACACACACACACACACACACACACACACACACACACACACACAGAGATATGCTGCCACAATCTATAGGAGGTTGCTTTACAAGAAAACAGAATTTTCGCTCAGCCTCGTTGTCTTACACACAAAAAACCTGTGAATTTCACTAAGCATTGTATTGTGAGTATTGTCCTACATACTTCAACATCTTTATTAGAAAAAGGAAGAGTCACTGCCACAAATATATTCTCCTGTGTACAGTGTTTGTACTACTTCATGTTTGAATGGTACAATAAGAGCAACAAAGGACACTTTTCTCACAGTCACACAATAAACCATCCTTTTAAAGTGGACATGTACACTACCGGTCAAACTTTTAGAACACCTACTCATTCAAGGGGTTTTTTCTTTGTTTTTACTATTTTCTACATTGTATAATATTAGTGACGACATCCAAACTATGAAATAACACATGGAATCATGTGGTAACCAAAGCATTGTTCAACAAATTAAAATGTATTTTTTATTTGAGATTCTTCAAAGTAGCCACCCTTTGACTTGATGACAGCTTTGCACACTCTTGGTTTTCTCTCAACCAGCTCCATCAGGTAGTCACCTGGAATGCATTTCAATTAACAGGTGTGCTTTATTAAAAGTTCATTTCTCTAATTTCTTTTCATTTGAATGCGTTTGAGCATATCAGTGTTGTGACAAGGTAGGGGTGGTATACCGAAGATACTCTATTTGGTGAAAGACCAAGTCCATATTATGGCAAGAACAGCTCAAATAAGCAAAGAGAAATGATAGACCATCATTACTTTAAGACATGAAGGTTAGTTGACCCAGAAAATATAAAAAACTATTGGCCTATATCGAATCTTCCATTCCTCTCAAAAATTTTAGAAAAGGCTGTTGCGCAGCAACTCACTGCCTTCCTGAAGACAAACAATGTATACGAAATGCTTCAGTCTGGTTTTAGACCCCATCATAGCACTGAGACTGCACTTGTGAAGGTGGTAAATTACCTTTTAATGGCATCAGACCGAGGCTCTGCATCTGTCCTCGTGCTCCTAGACCTTAGTGCTGCTTTTGATACCATCAATCACCACATTCTTTCGGAGAGATTGGAAACCCAAATTGGTCTACACGGACAAGTTCTGGCCTGGTTTAGATCTTATCTGTCGGAAAGATATCAGTTTGTCTCTGTGAATGGTTTGTCCTCTGACAAATCAACTGTAAATTTCGGTGTTCCTCAAGGTTCCATTTTAGGACCACTATTGTTTTCACTATATATTTTACCTCTTGGGATGTCATTCGAAAACATAATGTTAACTTTCACTGCTATGCGGATGACACACAGCTGTACATTTCAATGAAAAATGGTGAAGCCCCAAAATTGCCCTCGCTAGAAGCATGTGTTTCAGACATAAGGAAGTGGATGGCTGCAAACGTTCTACTTTTAAACTCGGACAAAACAGAGATGCTTGTTCTAGGTCCCAAGAAACAAAGAGATCTTCTGTTGAATCTGAGAATTAATCTTAATGGTTGTACAATCGTCTCAAATAAAACTGTGAAGGACCTCGGCGTTACTCTGGACCCTGATCTCTCTTTTGAAGAACATATCAAGACCATTTCAAGGACAGCTTTTTTCCATCTACGTAACATTGCAAAAATCAGAAACTTTCTGTCCAAAAATGATGCAGAAAAATTAATCCATGCTTTTGTCACTTCTAGGTTAGACTACTGCAATACTCTACTTTCCGGCTACCCGGATACAGCACTAAATAAACTTCAGTTGGTGATAAATACGGCTGCTAGAATCCTGACTAGAACCAAAAAAATTTATCATATTACTCCAGTGCTAGCCTCCCTACACTGGCTTCCTGTCAAAGCAAGGGCTGATTTCAAGGTTTTACTGCTAACCTACAAAACAAATTACATGGGCTTGCTCCTACCTATCTCTCTGATTTGGTCCTGCCGTACATACCTACACGTACGCTACGGTCACAAGACGCAGGCCTCCTAATTGTCCCTAGAATTTCTAAGCAAAAAGCTGGAGGCAGGGCTTTCTCCAATAGAGCTCAATTTTTATGGAACGGTCTGCCTACCCATGTCAGAGACGCAAACTCTGTCTCAATCTTTAAGTCTTTACTGAAGACTCATCTCTTCAGTGGGTCATATGATTGAGTGTAGTCTGGCCCAGGAGTGGGAAAGGTGAACGGAAAGGCTCTGGAGCAACGAACCACCCTTACTGTCTCTGCCTGGCCGGTTCCCCTCTTTCCCCTCTTTTGGGATTCTCTGCCTCTAACCCTATTAGTCACTGGCTTACTGGGGCTCTCTCATAACGTCCCTGGGAGGGGTGCGTCACCTGAGTGGGTTGCGTCATTGATGTGATCATCCTGTCTGGGTTGGCGCCCCCCCCTTGGGTTGTGCCGTGGTGGAGATCTTTGTGGGCTATACTCAGCCTTGTCTCAGGATGGTAAATTGGTGGTTGAAGATATCCCTCTAGTGGTGTGGGGGCTGTGCTTTGGCAAAGTGCGTGGGGTTATATCCTGCCTGTTTGGCCCTGTCCGGGGGTGTCCTCGGATGGGGCCACAGTGTCTCCTGACCCCTCCAGCCTCCAGTATTTATGCTGCAGTAGTTTATGTGTCGGGGGGCTAGGGTCAGTTTGTTATATCTGGAGTACTTCTCCTGTCCTATTCGGTGTCCTGTGTGAATTTAAGTGTGCTCTCTCTAATTCTCTCTTTCTCTCTTTCTTTCTCTCTCTCGGAGGACCTGAGCCCTAGGACCATGCCTCAGGACTACCTAACATGATGACTCCTTGCTGTCCCCAGTCCACCTGGCCGTGCTGCTGCTCCAATTTCAACTGTTCTGCCTTATTATTATTGGACCATGCTGGTCATTGATGAACATTTAAACATCTTGGCCATGTTCTGTTATAATCTCCACCCGGCACAGCCAGAAGAGGACTGGCCAAACAGGCAGTCCAACCCCCGTGTCTTTGTGAGATGCATAGTAGGTGAACGGATCATCTTTGCGTGTGTGGTTCCCACCGTGAAGCATGGAGGAGGAGGTGTGATTGTGTGGGGGTGCTTTGCTGGTGACACTGTCAGTGATTTATTTAGAATTCAAGGCACACTTAACTAGCATGGCTACCACAACATTCTGCAGTGATAAGCCATCCCATCTAGTTTGCGCTTATTGGGACAGTAATTTGTTTTTGAACAAGACAATGACCCAAAACAGAACCTGCAGGCTGTGAAAGGGCTATTTGACCAAGGAGAGTGATGGAGTGCCACATCAGATGACCTGGCCTCCACAATCACCCGACCTCAACCCAATTGAGATGGTTTGGGATGAGTTGGACCGCAGAGTGAAGGAAAGCAGCCAACAAGTGCTCAGCATATGTGGGAACTCCTTCAAGCCTGTTGTAAAAGCATTCCCCATGAAGCTGGTTGAGAGAATGCCAAGAGTGTGCAAAGCTGTCATCAAGGCAAAGGGTGGCTACTTTGAACAATCTAGAACATATATTTTGATTTCTTTAACACTTTTTTGGTTAATACATGATTCCATATGTGTTATTTAATAGTTCTGATGTCTTCACTATTATTCTACAATGTAGAAAATAGTAAAAAAAAAAAAAAAATTGTTGACAGTAGGTGTGTCAACTTTTGACTGGTACTGTATGTGTATTAGTTTTTTTTGAATGAGTGATAAAATGCAGAGGATTAAACAACATGATCATTACACAGGTGCACCTTGTGCTGGGGACAATAAAAGGCCACTCTGAAATGTGCAGTTTTGTCACACAACACATTGCCACAGATGTCTCAAGTTTTGAGGGAGGGTGCATTTGGAATACTGACTGCAGGAATGTCAACCAGAGCTGTTGCCAGAGAATGCAATGTTCATTTCCCATAAACCTCCTCCAACTTTGAGAATTGAGACGTGTAACCACGCCAGCCCAGGACCTCCACATCCGTCTTCTTCACCCACGGCATTTTCTGAGACCAGCCACCCGGACAGTTTATGAAACTGTGGGTTTGTACAACTGAATAATTTCTTCATAAACTGTCAGAAACAGTGTCAGGGAAGCTCATTCGTGTGCTCGTCATCCTCAGCAGTGTCTTGACCTGACTACAGTTTGGTGTCGTAACCAACTTCAATTGGCAAATGCTCACTGGCACACTCTAGAAGTGTTCTCTTCACTCATGAATCCCGGTTTCAACTATACCGGCAGATGGCAGACAGCGTGTCGTGTGGTCGAGCGGTTTGCTGATGTCAACGTTGTGAACAGAGTGTTCCATTGTGGCGTGGAATTATGGTATGGGCAGGCATAAGCTACAGTCAATGAACACAATACAATTGCAATGATGGCAATTTGAATGCACAGAGATACCTTGAGGCCCATTGCCATCCCCTCATGTTTCAGCATGATAATGCAGAGCCTCATTTTGTAACGATCCGTAAACACAATGGCCTGCATACTCAGCAGACATATCACCCATTGAGCATGTTTGGGATGCTCTGTATCGATGTGTACGACAGCGTGTTCCAGTTCCCGCCAACATCCAGCCACTTCACAGCCATTGAGGAGGAGTGGGACAACATTCCACAGGCCACAATCAACAGCCTGATCAACTCTATGTGAAGGAGATGTGTCGCGCTGCATGAGGCAAATGATGGTCACACCAGATACGGACTGTTTTTCTGATCCACACCGGATACGGACTGGTTTTCTGATCCACACCGGATACTGACTGGTTTTCTGATCCACACCAGATACTGACTGGTTTTCTGATCCCTGCCAGATACTGACTGGTTTTCTGATCCACACCAGATACTGACTGGTTTTCTGATCCCTGCCAGATACTGACTGGTTTTCTGATCCACACCAGATACGGACTGGTTTTCTGATCCCTGCCAGATACGGACTGGTTTTCTGATCCCTGCCAGATACTGACTGGTTTTCTGATCCACACCAGATATGGACTGGTTTTCTGATCCCTGCCAGATACGGACTGGTTTTCTGATCCACACCAGATACGGACTGGTTTTCTCATCCACACCGGTACCTTTTTAGAGAAAAGGCATCTGTGACCAACAGCATATTTGTATTCCCAGTTATGTGAAATCCATAGATTAGGGCCTCGTGAATTTATGCTAATTCAGTAAAATATTGTTGCAATGTTGCATGTTGCGTTTATATTTTTGTTCATTGTAGTAACTTGTTCATTTGTTCCTATATAATAGCATATGAAAAAAAATGGAGAATAGCTCAAATAAATGAAAACAAAAAAATGTAAACATTACATAATATAATAACAAGATCTCACAGTCTCATGTCGATATTAAACGTTTGGGGAGATAAACTTCAAAACTCTGTGGTTAAGTTTAGGTATTAATTCCAACTGGTTAAGGTAAGGGTTAAGATTTGGGATAGTGAGTTCCTCTCGAGTGGTTCAGCCGTCTAAAGCGTCACTACAAACCTGGGTGACAGCCGGCCTTGACCGGGAGACTCATGAGACTGCGCACAATTAGATGAGGATTTGGCCGGCCGGAATTTCCTTGTTCCATCACACTCGAGCGACTCCATGTGGCGGGCTGGGCGGCCTGCAAGCTGACTTGGTGGACGGTGTTTCCTCTGACACATTGGTGCGGCTAGCTTCCGGGTTAAGCTAGCAGTGTGTCAAGAAGCAGTGCGGCTTGGAATGGTCATGTTTCTTTCGGAGTCCGTAGGTGAGTTGCAGCGATGGGACAAGACTGGAGATAAATGGGTAAAAGAAGAACAATGGGGAGATAAAACATACACATCAGAATGTGTGCCTAGCACTGGGATTGAAGCCGGGATCCTCGGGAGCCGTTGCCCCTAGTGGACAGTATGCAAGGCATCTTCAGACACCCTGGAGACCTGGACAAACGTCTAATACTGCAGTGGATCTGGTGTGATCTGGCTGAATATAAAGGTGATTAGAGACTAAATAGAAGCAGTTATATTTTATAGTCTTTCTGTCAGACAGCATGTTCTTCTCAACACGCACACACACACACACACACACACACACACACACACACAAACATACCTACACACACACACATACCTACACACACACACCTACACACACACACACACACACACACACACACACACACACACACACCTACACACACACACATACCTACACACACACACACACCTACACACACACACACACACACACACACACACACACACACACACACACACACACACAAACATACCTACACACACACACATACCTACACACACACACCTACACACACACACACACACACACACACACACACACCTACACACACACACATACCTACACACACACACACACACCTACACACACACACACACACACACACACACACACACACACACACACACACACACACACACACACACACACACCTACACACACACACACCTACACACACACACACACATACCTACACACACACACCTACACACACACACACACACACACCTACACACACACACACACATACACACGCACACACACCTACACACACACACACCTACACACACACACACACGCACACACAGCTACCTACACAGGGAGACACACACACACAAACACACCTACACAAGGACACACACACACCTACACAACGTCATACGAGACAAATAGATTATTCTCACTGGATTGTTTATCACACTGAAGGTGTTGTGTGTAATTTACTCTGAGAGACTAGGGGAATATGGACACACATATATACACACACACACACACACACACACACACACACACACGCTCCGAAGGGGAAGCGATGGTCACGCAAAGATTTCATGAATAGAAAAGAAGAACAATTTAATTGTTTATTGTCCTACAGGGAAGGAATTATTTATTCTTGGAGAGGTTAGACAAATGAAAGTAATGTCCTACAGGGATGGAATTATTTAGTCTTGGAGAGGTTAGACAAATGAAAGAATGCACAGGTGTGTGTGTATATGTGTGGATGTTGAGGTGTGTGTGTGTGTGTGTGTGTGTGTGTGTGTGTGTGTGTGTGTGTGTGTGTGTGTGTGTGTGTGTGTGTGTGTGTGTGTGTGTGTGTGTGTGTGTGTGTGTGTGTGTGTGTATATGTGTGGATGTTGGTGTGTGTGTGTGTGTGCGTCGTGCACGTTTGTGTGTGCAGTAAGGCAATACATTGTCAATGTAAAGAGAAGGTCAAAGGTTATCAGAAATAAAACCTCAGTCGTTAGGCTCTAAACGTATTTAATATCTCTAAAAAGACAGGAAGTAAAGCCTGTTCTTCGGCGGTCATTGTCATTGACTATTATCATCAACATCGTCCCTCTGCTGCACCGAAACACATCACTGCCTCAAAAAACACCTGACTGCCTCAAAAAACACATCACTGCCTCAAAAAACACATGAAATAGTAAAAATGTGATTGTTAGACTCTATTCGCTAACGCAGGTGTGGGATCTACTTTTCCAGATCCTTCTGCTACAGTTGTGTCCAACTGAAAAAAGTGATCCCATTTTGGAGGCGAAGACTTCCACATTTATGTCTGTGCCAAACGGAAAGCCTATCGCCAAGTAAGTGGCGATAGGCTCAAGTGATGCAAAAGTCAGTGAAACGAAAGAAACATTTTTTTTAAAGGAAGATGCTCCTGACTTGCTCTACGTGACGTCCACTGTCTCAACGCTGCGCAGTATCCTTGCCCTTGACATTCAGGTTATGATGTGTGTTGAAAGAAAGTGCAGGTCCTCACGATTGCAGCTTTCTCGTGAGTTTGAAGTTGTAATTTTTAAAAGTGTTTCACAGAGCTGATCATGTCGATGACACGCTTGCCTTTTCCTTTCGCAGCTCCACATCCAATTCATTAAGCATGTAAGTTAGATCAGTGAGAATAGCTCAATCCAGGAGTCCTCTAGTTGTGCATATTTAGCATGTTTTGAGACCTTGAGAACCTCTTTGATGAAAGGCAACAAATCACTGAATCTCCCTAAAAAATGTCCCTCGGCTCAGCCACCGCAAATCAGCAGGTCCGAGTGCTCCGCTTCAGTCTCTTCTAAGTGAGCGCGAAATTGCCTCCGCTGTAGGCTTCTTGCTCGAGTAGAACACACGATCTTCATCGCAGCATCCCATCACCCCTTTCATGTTTACCATCTTCCCCGCACAAAGCTCGCTGATGAATTACGCAGTGATGACTAAGGGGGGGGGGGGGAATCATCTTGTTTGCACAATGCAACGAACCCACTAACGCGGCCTACCGTAGAGGTTGCCCTACCGGTAGTAATGGAGACAAGCTTACTAAAGGGCAGTTGAAATTTGTTAACAAACTCCATAAATGCTTGAAAAATATCTTCGCCCCTTGTATGTCCATTCAGTGGAAAAATAGTGAGTAGCTGCTCCTTTGTTCTCACATTGTTAAATACCTTTTCTGATGAAAAATGCATAACTGTGCCACATCTACCATATCTGTGGACTCGACGAACTGGAGGGAATAACATGGAGGGAATAACACTCGCAGTCGTGGATATTCTTCTTCGGTTGATCCTCGAGGTTTTCCACTATATTCCCGCACATCTTCTTGTCACAGTATTTCTGGACAACCGATTGTCATTAATGGGAGTCATCATTTCCGTCTTGTTCTTATCCAAACAACGAGTCTGCAGCCTCAGTAAATTCTTCCTTGATCCCCCATCTTTGAACTACTTTTCATGCTTAGCAAGAACGCGACTCACGCGACAAGATGGTTGCCGTCTTCCCTTTGGTCACAGGTCTTGGGAAAATTGACTGCTGCGCTGCCAGTTGATTTTTTTACTTCTTTGCACCTATCTTTTTTCGTAATTCAGTTTTTGCTGGAAAATCTCATTCCTGGGTTGTGTTTGTGTGGGTTTTAAAATGTTGTTCTATGTTACCTTTCTTTGGGACAGCGATGCTATTATGGTAGATGAGGCACACACATTTTGAGTTTGACCAAAAAAATGATCTTCCTCCCATTCCTTGTGGAAATGATGCGTTTTCTGTGTGTTTTTTGTATCCTTCCCTTAACTCATTATTGCTGCTGTCGACCACACAACTTAAGAACGAATATGGCTACAAAGTTAGCTAGCTAGCTAGCTTCCTATCTGGCATCACCGTGACCTTGACCTGGAGTTGAATGGTCATATTTTTGGAAATCACAATTACTTTTCAGACATTGCTCTGAACGGAGGACTGTCGATTATAGGGCTGAATTTTAGTAGATGATTTTAGATTTTAGTAGATGTATAATCATAAAAAATATATGTTTTTTTAAATAAATAAATAAAAATCTTGCGATCGACTGATTGGAAACCCCTGCTCTAACATTTTAAGGATAATTGTAGAGCATTATAAAAAAAAATTATATTAAAGGGGCATTGCAGTTACAAAATTTGATTTTACTGTTTTTTCCCCCAACTTGATCTCATAGTTTCACGATTGGATGTAATTGAATGAACGTCGAATTTTGACAATTATGATAATACCCTTTTTGTGGAAGAGCTGTTTGAAAAACAATCCTGGAAATTTCAGCTGGTTCAGGTGGGATGGAATGCTGGGCCCAGATCGTGACATCACAATCTGATCAGATTTTAATAATAGAACAACGACAGTTCATCTTTGTTTTGCATATATCCTCCTACACTGCGGCTGGCCCCGGTCATATTGACATTCCTTTCCTCATAGATAGGCTACCAATGATCCCCATGAACACAGTGGCCTCCATCACTCTTAAATGGAAGAAGTTTGGAACCACCATGACTCTTCCTAGAGCTGGCTGCGCAGACAGGAAGCCACTCCTCAGTAAAAAAGCACACGACAGCCAGCTTTGAGTTTGCCAAAATGCACCTAAAGACTCTCAGACTTGTCTTTTTCTTTGTCATTATGGGGTATTGTGAAGTCATTGAGGGGTATTGTGATGTCATTATGGGGTATTGTGATGTCATTATGGAGTATTGTGTATAGATTGATGAGGGACAAAAACAATTTAATCCATTTTAGAATAAGGCTGTAACGTAACAAAATGTGGAAAAAGTTAAAGCGTCTGAATACTTTCAGAATGAATTAGAATTTAGAAAATAAACACACACAGTGATTTTTTTTTTTTTGACATAAAGTGAAGAATTAAAAATAAAAGGTTAAAGACTGATTTGGGGCTTTTAAAACCCACCCATTCAGTCACTCAATGGAAAGACTGTGTTTCTGCGAGACCAGGAAGCCTGCTTGGTTTCTTATAATTCAGTCTTTTTGTGCCTCACTTCGGCAAGACACACACACACACACACACACACACACACACAGTTGAAGTTGAAGATAACTTGTATGGAGGGAGGGGTAATTGCATGGCTGTGTGTAATTTCACTTGCTTTATTTCCTTTTGTCAAGAACTGATAACTTACATTAATGTGTGTGAGTGTGTGTGTGTGTGTGTGTGTGTGTGTGTGTGTGTGTGTGTGTGTGTGTGTGTGTGTGTCTGTACCTTTCTTATCCTGTTATTTAACTCAATCCTGTAATTTAGCAGTGAAAGATCTATCCTCCAATTATCTCATCATCTCTTACTGCTTAGAAGATGGAGAAGTGACCTGCTCAACTCTGACGTAGGTAAGTGTGTGTGTGTGTGTGTGTGTGTGTGTGTGTGTGTGTGTGTGTGTGTGTGTCTTGCCGAAGTGAGGCTGAAAATCACTGTTTATGTTCTTGTAAGGCCGTTCATTCTCTTTCTCTGACGGCTTAATGCCTGCCTGTCATCTGGACTGAGTGTGACTGAAACATAAGCTCATTGTGACCCACACACACACACACACACTGTGGCATTCCCAAGTGAGTGGGTGTTACCTTAACGCAGGGCAGTAGCCTAAGAGCTAGTTTCACTTTAATCACTTACTATTAATTTATTCTGAGGAATAACCTCTCCTCATCTATAGAATTGAACATGCTCTGATTCATACTTTTTATCCACGGAAAATAAACCTCATTCTGCCGTCATATTTTCAATATGTGGATTACCAACCGGGATCATTTTTTACCAGCAAAGATATACTATTGGAAAAAGCAACAATCTCAGCAAAACGTAATTTTTTTTTATCAAAACATCATAAGACATATAAGATAATGGTAAAAACAGACTTTTTATTTCAGCAAAATTACTGTAAATTTGCAAATACTGTAAAACAAAGATATTAAAATGTCCCAAACGTACAATCCAGATAAGAACAAAAAAGCTGATTTAATATTATTTGATTGTGCTACAATTAAATGTAAAAATAAAAAAAGATAAATAAGTAAGTAAAAACATATTTTGGTCGTATTTATGTGTTAAATATACTTCATTTTATTGACAAAAAGTGATTCATCCATTGATCTTGACAGACAATTCTGATATGGCTTAGTTTTTTATTATTTACCTACCCCACATCCAGCATTACCATCGCTGCAGGTGAAACAATGGGAGCACCCCAAATGGCATTACAAGTTTCACATATAGAACATTGGAGGATATTAGATTAATTCTGGTATTTTTATAACATTTCACGTGGAATAACAAAAACATTTTCAAAACACACTCACAAATACTGCACTATGTGTACATTCAGAGGGTATCTAGTTTCTGTAATTACAGACTTCTTTGGACTGCAGCTAAGCATATACATGTATGTAAGGTACATTTGATTTGTACACGGTCATACCTAGTTAACCATAGGCCAAGTACACAAGGTGCTCCATGTCTGCAGGACTGGTGCATCATGGGAAAATGCATTTCATGCAATGCTACGTCTTTTACATGATAGAAGACAATGGCAGAATATTGTTTTTTATATCACACAAATGGCCAAATGCAGGCTACTGTGTAACTCGTTATTCATTTAGGAATGCAATTTTTTTTTTTATGTAATAAAAAATAAAATGTTTTATTTATAATTATCTGTTTTATCATTGTTATTATTGTAGCCTATTTATTAATCTAAACCATTTCTTTAAATATGTAAAAGGTATTTTGTTTCATTCTGTTGAGACATTTTCGCTAAATTCAGTTTGATCTGTATTTTTAATTGTGTCACAGAAATATTCTTGTTTTTGAAAGAAAAACACCTTTTTTTGTCCGTTCATCGTGCTAGGACACTTTTTTTCTCCACTTCCTATCTGAATGAGGTGCCCAAAGTAAACTGCCTGTAGCTCAGGCATATGCATATAATTGGTACCATTGGAAAGAACACACTTTGAAGTTTGTAGAAATTTTAAAATAATGTAGGAGAATATAACACAATAAATGTGTCAGGAGAAAATCCAAAGAATAACCAAACAGATTAGTTTTTTTTGAGAGACCATCCTCTTAGAAATGCAAGAGAAGGTCATATTGAGCTCCCTGGATGCAATTCCTATGGCTTCCACAGGGTGTCAGCAGTCTATGTTCAAGGCTTCAGGCTTGTAACTTCAAAAACGAATAAGAAATAACAGTTTTATTAGAAGGACACAGTCTTGGAAATTCATGTATGTGCGCCATGAAGACATTACGCACCTGCTAAAATCGGTTTCCTATTGAACATACTTCTTTCAGAAATAAATAAAAATAAATATTATAGTTTGATTACATTTTAGGCTATCTGAGGAGTAAATAGAAACATATTTGACTTGTTGAAACAAAAGTTTAGTGGTAGATTTTCGGATTCCTTTCTCTGCAAGTTTAACGAGTGGATTACTCAAATCGATGGCGCCAAATAAACGGACCTTTTGGGATATAAAGAAGGATTTTATCTAACAAAACAACACTGCATGTTATAGCGGGGACCCTTTGGATGACAAATCAGAGGAAGATTTTCAAAAAAGTGAGTGACTATTTAATCTTTATATGTGAATATATGTGAATGTATGAAACCTGTGCCGGTGGAATTCTTTTGATGTCGGGCGCCGTCCTCAAACATTCACAAGGCAGGTTTTCACTGTAACAGCTACTGTAAATTAGTTAGATTAACAGTTAGATTAACAAGATTTTAAGCTTTCAACCGATATAAGACACTTGTATGTTCCTAAATGTTTAAAATCCATAATATTTATGATTATTTATTTGAATTGCGCGCCCTTCCGGTTCATTGACCATTAGAAAACCCTTTTGCAATTATGTTAGCACAGCTGAAAACTGTTGTTCTGATTAAAGAAGCAATAAAACTGGCCTTCTTTAGAATAGTTGAGTATCTAGAGCGTCAGCAATTGTGGGTTCAATTACAGGCTCAAAATGGCCAGAAACAAAGAACTCTCTTCTGAAACTCGTCAGACTATTCTTGTTCTGAGAAATGAAGTCTATTCTATGAGAGAAATTGCAAAGAAACTGAAGATCTCGTACAACGCTGTGTACTCGTCCCTTCACAGAACAACGCAAACTGGCTCTAACCAGAATAGAAAGAGGATTGGCAAACAACTGAGCAAGAGGACAAGTACATTAGACTGTCTAGTTTGAGAAACAGACCCCTTACAAGTCATCAACTGGCAGCTTAATTAATTATCATATCAATCATATCAATTATCTCCCCCTTTCTCCTCCCCTCTCTCTCTTTCTTCTTTCTTCCCATCGCTCTATCATCTCTCCCCTCTCCCCTCTCTCATCATCTCTCCCCTCTTCCCCTCTCTCCATCATTACTCCCCTCTCTGACAAATCTCCCCTCTTTCTCATCTCTCCCCTCTTCCCCTCTCTCCCCCATCTCTCCCCTCTTCCCTTCTCTCCATCATCTCTCCCCTCTTCCCCTCTCCTCTCTCCATCATCTCTCCCCTCTTCCCCTCTCTCCCCCATCTCTCCCCTCTTCCCCTCTCCTCTCGCCATCATCTCGCCCCTCTTCCCCTCTCTCCACCTCTCCCCCTATCTCCATCATCACTCCCCTCTCTCCCTCATCTGTCCAATCTCTCCGTCATCTCTCCCCCTCTTCCCCTCTCTCCATCATCACTCCCCTCTCCCCTTTTCACTCCTTCTCCTCCCTCTTCCCCTCTCTCCCTCATCTCTCCCCTCTCTCTCCTTCACTTCCCTCTTCCCCTCTCACCCTCATCCCTTGCCTCGTCCCCTCTCTCCCTTTTCCCTTGCCTCCTCCCCTCTCTCCTTCACCTCCGACTCTCCCTCATCTCTTCCCTCTCCCCTTTCCTGCCCCTCTCCTCCCCTTCCCCTCTCTCTCTCATCTCTTCCCTCTCCCCATTTCCTGTCCCTCTCCCCATCTCCCCCTCATTACTTCCCCTCTCCTCCCACCATACATTGTATCCATGTAGAGAATGTAAAATGTGTTCCGTGTCTCAATCAAGTCCAATTTCAGGTCCTTCAGTTCCATTACAGCTGAAACCGTCATCTACTGTCACTCTACTCTACCTTCCTCTGCACTTTACATTAGCCTTGTGAGTGTGTGTGTGTGTGTGTGTGTGTGTGTGTGTGTGTGTGTGTGTGTGTGTGTGTGCGTGCGTGCTTGCGTGCCATGTGTGTGTTGTGAGGGGGTGAGGGGGGGAGCTTACGGAGACACAGAGAGCTAATACCCTCATATACCCATTACAGCTAAAAGCATTGCATATGCCCTCATATAGCCTCACTGTACTCTCCTCTACCTGGCCTGTGTAGCAGGGATGGGAGAACTTACACCACATGACCAGAAGTATGTGGACACCTGCTCGTCCAACATCTCATTCCAAAATCATGAGCATTAATATGGAGATGGTCCCCCCTTTTGCTGCTATAACAGCCTCCACTCTTCTGGGAAGGCTTTCCACTAGATGTTGGAACATTGCTGCTATAACAGCCTCCACTCTTCTGGGAAGGCTTCCCACTAGATGTTGGAACATTGCTGCTATAACAGCCTCCACTCTTCTGGGAAGGCTTTCCACTAGATGTTGGAACGTTGCTGCAGGGTCTTGCTTCCATTCAGCCACAAGAGCATTAGTGAGGTTGTGCACTGATGTTTGGTGATGAAGCCTGGCTCGCAGTCAGCATTCCAAATCATCCCAGATGTGTTCGATGTGGTTGAGGTCAGGACTCTGTGCAGGCCAGTCAAGTTATTCCACACTGATCTCAAGAAACAATTTCAGTATGGGACCTCACTTTGTGCACAGGGGCATTGTCATGCTGAAACAGGAAAGGGTCTTCCCCAAACTGTTGCCAAAAAGTTTGAAGCACAGAATCGTCTATGTCATTGTATGCTATGGCGTTACGATTTCCCTTCCCTGGCACTAAGGGACCTAGCCTGAACCATGACAAACAGAACCAGACCATTACTCCTCATCCACCAAACTTTACAGTTGGCACTATGCAGTTGGGTAGGTAGCGATCTCCTGGCATCCGCCAAACCCAGATTCATCCGTCAGACTGCCAGATGGTGAAGCGTGATTCATCAACCCAGAGAACGAGTTTCCGCTGCTCCAGAGTCCAATGGTGGCGAGCTTTACACCACTCCAGATGACACTTGGCATTGCGCATGGTGATCTTAGGCTTGTGTGCGGCTGTTCAGCCTCTTCATGAAGCTCCCGAAAAAACAGTTATTGTGCTGACGGTGCTTCCAGAGGCAGTTTGGAACTTGGTAGTGAGTGTTGCAACCAAGAACTACGTGCTTCAGCACTTGGTGGTCAGGTTCTGTGAGCTTGTGTGGCCTACCACTTTGCGGCTGAGCCGTTGTTGCTCCTAGATGTTTCAACTTCACAATAACTGCAGTTACTTACAGTTGACCAGGGCATCTCTAGCAGGGCAGAACTTTTGAAGAACTGACTTGTTGGCAAGGTGTCATCCTATAACGGTGCCACGTTGAACGTCAATAAACTCTTCTGTAAGGCCATTCTACTACCAATGTTTGTCTACGGAGATTGCATGGTTGTGACCTCAAATCAAATCAAACTTTATCTGCTACATGTGCCGAATACAAAAAGTATAGACTTCACCGTGAAATGCAGTGCCTTGCAAAAGTATTCACCCCCTTGGTGTTTTTCCTATTCTGTTTCATTACAACCTGTAATTTAAATAGATTTTTATTTGGATTTCATGTAATGGACGTACACAATAATAGTCAAAATTGGTGAAGAGAAATAAAAGTAATTACTTGTTTAAAAAATTCAACGAAAAAATACTTTCACCTCCTTCGCTATGAAGCCCCTCCCCTTTGCTATGAAGCCCCTCCCCTTTGCTATGAAGCCCCTCCCCTTTGCTATGAAGCCCCTAAATAAGATCTGGTGTAACCAATTACCTTCAGAAGTCACATAATTAGTTAAATAAAGTACACCTGTGTGCAATATAAATGTTACATGATCTGTCACATGATCTGTTCTGAAAGGCTCCAGAGTCTGCAACACCACTAAGCAAGGGGCACCACCAAGCAAGCTGCACCATGAAGACCAATGAGCTCTCCAAACAGGTCAGGGACAAAGTTGTGGAGAAGTACAGATAAGGGTTGGGTTATAAAAAAAAAAATCCACAACTTCGAACATCCCACAGAGCTCCATTAAATCCATTATTAATAAACGGAAAGAATATGGCACCACAACAAACCTGCCAAGAGAGGGCCACCCACCAAAACTCACAGACCAGGCAAGGAGGGCATTAATCAGAGGGGCAACAAAGAGACCAAAGATAATCCTGAAGGAGCTGCAAAGCTCCACATCGGAGATTGGAGTATCTGTCCGTAGGACTACTTTAAGCCGTACACTCCACAGAGCTGGGCTTTACGGAAGAGTGGCCAGAAAAAGCCATTGCTTAAAGAAAGAAATAAGCAAACACATTTGGTGTTCGCCAAAAGGCATATGGAAGACTCCCCAAACACATGGAAGAAGGTACTCTGGTCAAATGAGACTAAAATTGAGCTTTCTAGCCATAAAAAAAGACGGTATGTCTGGCACAAACCCAACACCTCTCATCACCCCGAGAACACCATCCCATGAAGCATGGTGGTGAAAGCATCATGCTGTGGGGATGTTTTTCAACAGAAGGGACTGGGAAACTGGTCAGAATAGAAGGAATGATGGATGGCACTAAATACAGGGAAATTCTTGAGTGAAACCTGTTTCAGTCTTCCAGAGAATTGAGACTGGGATGGAGATTCACCTTCCAGCAGGACAATGACCCTAAGCATACTGCTAAAGCAACACTCAAATGGTTTAAGGGGAAACATTTAAATGTCGTGGAATGGCCTAGTCAAAGCCCAGACCTCAGTCCAATTGAGAATCTGTGGTATGACTTAAAGATTGCTGTACAGAAGGAGTTGGAGGAGTTTTGCCTTGAAGAATGAGCAACAATCCCAGGTGGCTAGATGTGCCAAGCTTATAGAGACATACACCAAGAGACTTGCAGCTGTAATTGCTGCAAAAGGTGGCTCTACAAAGTGTTGACTTTGGGGGTGAATAATTATGCGCGCTCAAGTTCTGTTTTTTGTCTTATTTCTTGTTTGTTTCACAATAAAAAAAAATATTTAGCATCTTTAAATGACAAACCTCTGAAAAACCTATTTTAATTCCAAGTTGTAAGGCAACAAAATAGGAACAATGCCAAGGGGGTGAATACCCTTCGCACGGCACTGTACAAGCCCTTAACCAACAGTTCAGTCCAAGAAGAAAAAATTATGAAAGTAAAATAAAAAAGAATAATAAAGAGTAACACAATAATAATAATAATAACGAGGCTTTCCTCTGACACCGCCTATTATATAGGTCCTGGATGGCAGGAAGCTTGGCCCCAGTGATGTACTGGGACTTTCGCACTACCCTCTGTAGCGCCTTATGGTCAGATGCAGAGCAGTTGCCATACCAGGCAGTGATGCAACCGGTCAGGATGCTCTCGATGGTGCAGCTGTAGAACATTTTGAGGATCTGGGGGCCCATGCCAAATATTTTCAATCTCCTGAGGGGGAAAAGGTTTTGTTGTGCCCTATTCACGACTGTCTTGTGTTTGGACCATGATAGTTTGTTGTTGATGTGGACACCAAAGAACTTGAAACTCTCGACCCACTCCACTACAGTCCCATCGATGTTAATGGGGGCCTGTTTCCTGAAGTCCACAATCAGCTCCTTTGTCTTGTTCACATTGAGGGAGAGGTTGTTGTCCTGGCACTACACTGCCAGGTCTCTGACCTCCTTCTCCATAGGCCGTCTCATCGTTGTTGGTGATCAGGGGTACCACTGCTGTGTCGTCAGCAAACTTAATGATGGTGTTAGAGTTGTGTTTGGCCACGCAGTCATGGGTGAACAGGGAATACAGGTGGGGACTGAGCACGCACCCCTGAGGGGCCCCAGCGTTAAGGATCAGCATGGCAGACGTATTGTTGCCTACTCTTTCCACCTGAGGGCGGCTCAGCAGGAAGTCCAGGATCCAGTTGCAGAGGGAGGTGTTTAGTCCCAGAGTCCTTAGCTTAGTGATGAGCTTCGTGGGCACTGGTGTTGAACGCTAAGCTGTAGTCGAAGAACAGCAATCTCACATAGATGTTATTTTTGTCCAGGTCAGAAAGGGCGGTGTGGAGTGCATTTGAGATTGCGTCATATGTGGATCTGTGGGGCGGTATGCGAATTGGAGTGGGTCTAGGGTGTCCAGGATGATGGTG
This sequence comes from Oncorhynchus mykiss, assembly GCF_057628025.1. Taxonomy (NCBI): domain Eukaryota; kingdom Metazoa; phylum Chordata; class Actinopteri; order Salmoniformes; family Salmonidae; genus Oncorhynchus; species Oncorhynchus mykiss. Next base: position 87,308,543 of record NC_143046.1, read on the forward strand.
TTGATTTGAGCCATGATGAGCCTTTCAAAGCATTTCATGGCTACCGAAGTGAGTGCCACGGGGCGGTAATCATTTAGGCAGGTTACCTTTGCTTTTTTGGGGACAGGGTGGTCTGCTTGAAACATGTAGGTATTACAGACTCGGTCAGGGAGAGGTTGAAAATGTCAGTGGAGACACTTTCTAGTTGATCCATGCATGCTCTGAGTTCATGTCCTGGTAATCCATCTGGCCCCACGGCTTTGTGAATGTTGACCTGTTTAAATGTCTTACCCACATCGGCTACCGAGAGCGTTATCACACAGTCATCCAGAACAGCTGGTGCTCTCATGCATGCTTCAGTGTTGCATGCCTCGGAGCAAGCATAAAATGCATTTAGCTTATCTTGTAGGCTTGCATCAATGGGAAGCTCGCGGCTGGGTTTCCCTTTGTAATCCATAATAGTTTTCAAGCCCTGCCACATCCGACGAGCTTCAGAGCCAGTGTTGTAGGATTCAATCTTAATCCAGTATTGATGCTTTGCTTGTTTGATGGTTCGTCTGAGGGCGTATCAGGGTTTCTTATAAGCTTCCAGAATAGACTCCCGCTCCTTGAAAGTGGCATCTCTAGCCTTGAGCTCGATGCGGGTGTTGCCTGTAATCCATGGCTTCTGATTCGGATATGTATGTACATACAGTCACTGTAGGGACGAAGTCATCGATGCACTTATTGATGAAGCCGATGATTGAGATGGTGTATTCCTCAATGCCATTGGATGAATCCCGGAACATATTCCAGTCTGTGCTAGCAAAACAGTCCTGTAGTGTAGCATCCGCATCATTTGACCACTTCCGTATTGAGCAAGTCACTGGTACTTCCTGCTTTAGTTTTTGCTTGTAAGCAGGAATCAGGATCCAGGATCCAGGATCCAGGATAGAATTTTGGTCATATTTGCCAAATGGAGGGCAAGGAAGAGCTTTGTATGCATCTCTGTGTGTGGAGTAAAGGTGGTCTAGGATTTTTTTTTTCTGGTTGCACGTGACATGCTGGTAAAAATTTGGTATAACTGATTTAAGTTTGCCTGCATTAAAGTCTCCGGCCACTAGGGGCGCTGCTTCTGGGTGAGCATTTTCTGGTTTGCTTATGGCCTTACAGAGTTGGCTGAGTGCGGTCTTATATACAGTTGGTTGAGAGTGGTCTTAGTGCCAGCATCAGTCTGTGGTGATAAATAGACGGTTACGAATAATACAGATGAGAACTCTATTAGTAGATAGTGTGGTCTACAGCTTATCATGAGGTACTCTACCTCAGGCGAGCAATAACTCGAGACTTCTTTAATATTAGACATCGCGCACCAGCTGTTATTGACAAATAGACACACACCCCCACCACTCGTCTTACAGAGTCTCTGTTCTGCAGATCCATGGAAAATCCTGCCAGCTCAATATTGTCAGTTTCTTCGTTCAGCCACGTCTCGGTGAA
>NC_143046.1:87315000-87337500 GCF_057628025.1 Oncorhynchus mykiss
TTGTCTCTCTGTCTCTCTGTCTATCTGTCTCTCTGTCTATGTCTCTCTGTCGCTCTCTGTCTCCTTGTCTCTCTGTTTCTCTGTCTCGCTGTCTCGCTGTCTCTTTGTGTCTATGTCTCCTTGTCTCCTTGTCTCTCTGTCTCTCTGTTTCTCTGTCTCTCTGTCTCTCTGTCTCTTTGTGTCTATGTCTCCTTGTCTCTCTGTCTCTCTGTTTCTCTGTCGCTCTGTCTCTATGTCTCTTTGTGTCTATGTCTCCTTGTCTCCTTGTCTCTCTGTTTCTCTGTCGCTCTGTCTCTATGTCTCTTTGTGTCTATGTCTCCTTGTCTCCTTGTCTCTCTGTTTCTCTGTCTCTCTGTCGCTCTGTCTCTATGTCTCTTTGTGTCTATGTCTCCTTGTCTCCTTGTCTCTCTGTTTCTCTGTCGCTCTGTCTCTATGTCTCTTTGTGTCTATGTCTCCTTGTCTCCTTGTCTCTCTGTTTCTCTGTCTCTCTGTCGCTCTGTCTCTATGTCTCTTTGTGTCTATGTCTCCTTGTCTCCTTGTCTCTCTGTTTCTCTGTCGCTCTGTCTCTATGTCTCTTTGTGTCTATGTCTCCTTGTCTCCTTGTCTCTCTGTTTCTCTGTCGCTCTGTCTCTATGTCTCTTTGTGTCTATGTCTCCTTGTCTCCTTGTCTCTCTGTTTCTCTGTCGCTCTGTCTCTATGTCTATTTGTGTCTATGTCTCCTTGTCTCCTTGTCTCTCTGTTTCTTTGTCTCTCTGTCTCTCTGTCTCTTTGTGTCTATGTCTCCTTGTCTCCTTGTCTCTCTGTTTCTCTGTCGCTCTGTCTCTATGTCTCTTTGTGTCTATGTCTCCTTGTCTCCTTGTCTCTCTGTTTCTCTGTCGCTCTGTCTCTATGTCTATTTGTGTCTATGTCTCCTTGTCTCCTTGTCTCTCTGTTTCTCTGTCTCTCTGTCTCTCTCTTTGTCTCTTTGTCTTTCTGTCTCTCTGTCTCTTTGTCTCTCTGTCTCTCGCTGCCTCTTTGTCTCTCTGTGTCTCTCTGTCTCTTTGTCTCTCTGTCTCTCTCTGTCTCTTTGTCTCTCTGTCACTCTCTCTCTTTGTCTCTCTGTCTCTATCTGTCTTTTTGTCTCTCTCTATCTCTCTTTCTCTGTCTGTATATCTGTCTCTCTGTCTATGTCTCTATGTCTCTCTGTCTATGTCTCTCTGCCTATGTCTCTTTGTCTCTCTGTCTCTCTGTCTATCTGTCTCTCTGTCTATGTCTCTCTGTCGCTCTCTGTCTCCTTGTCTCTCTGTTTCTCTGTCTCGCTGTCTCGCTGTCTCTTTGTGTCTATGTCTCCTTGTCTCCTTGTCTCTCTGTCTCTCTGTTTCTCTGTCTCTCTGTCTCTCTGTCTCTTTGTGTCTATGTCTCCTTGTCTCTCTGTCTCTCTGTTTCTCTGTCGCTCTGTCTCTATGTCTCTTTGTGTCTATGTCTCCTTGTCTCCTTGTCTCTCTGTTTCTCTGTCGCTCTGTCTCTATGTCTCTTTGTGTCTATGTCTCCTTGTCTCCTTGTCTCTCTGTTTCTCTGTCTCTCTGTCGCTCTGTCTCTATGTCTCTTTGTGTCTATGTCTCCTTGTCTCCTTGTCTCTCTGTTTCTCTGTCGCTCTGTCTCTATGTCTCTTTGTGTCTATGTCTCCTTGTCTCCTTGTCTCTCTGTTTCTTTGTCTCTCTGTCTCTCTGTCTCTTTGTGTCTATGTCTCCTTGTCTCCTTGTCTCTCTGTTTCTCTGTCGCTCTGTCTCTATGTCTCTTTGTGTCTATGTCTCCTTGTCTCCTTGTCTCTCTGTTTCTCTGTCGCTCTGTCTCTATGTCTATTTGTGTCTATGTCTCCTTGTCTCCTTGTCTCTCTGTTTCTCTGTCTCTCTGTCTCTCTCTTTGTCTCTTTGTCTTTCTGTCTCTCTCTGTCTCTTTGTCTCTCTGTCTCTCGCTGCATCTTTGTCTCTCTGTGTCTCTCTGTCTCTTTGTCTCTCTGTCTCTCTCTGTCTCTTTGTCTCTCTGTCACTCTCTCTCTTTGTCTCTCTGTCTCTATCTGTCTTTTTGTCTCTCTCTATCTCTCTTTCTCTGTCTGTATATCTGTCTCTCTGTCTATGTCTCTATGTCTCTCTGTCTATGTCTCTCTGCCTATGTCTCTTTGTCTCTCTATCTCTCTGTCTCTCTCTGTCTCTTTGTCTCTCTGTTTCTCTGTCTATCTGTCTCTCTGTCTATGTCTCTCTGTCGCTCTCTGTCTCCTTGTCTCTCTGTTTCTCTGTCTCGCTGTCTCGCTGTCTCTTTGTGTCTATGTCTCCTTGTCTCCTTGTCTCTCTGTCTCTCTGTTTCTCTGTCTCGCTGTCTCGCTGTCTCTTTGTGTCTATGTCTCCTTGTCTCTCTGTCTCTCTGTTTCTCTGTCGCTCTGTCTCTATGTCTCTTTGTGTCTATGTCTCCTTGTCTCCTTGTCTCTCTGTTTCTCTGTCGCTCTGTCTCTATGTCTCTTTGTGTCTATGTCTCCTTGTCTCCTTGTCTCTCTGTTTCTCTGTCTCTCTGTCGCTCTGTCTCTATGTCTCTTTGTGTCTATGTCTCCTTGTCTCCTTGTCTCTCTGTTTCTCTGTCGCTCTGTCTCTATGTCTATTTGTGTCTATGTCTCCTTGTCTCCTTGTCTCCTTGTCTCTCTGTTTCTCTGTTTCTCTGTCTCTCTGTCGCTCTGTCTCTATGTCTCTTTGTGTCTATGTCTCCTTGTCTCCTTGTCTCTCTGTTTCTCTGTCGCTCTGTCTCTATGTCTATTTGTGTCTATGTCTCCTTGTCTCCTTGTCTCTCTGTTTCTCTGTCTCTCTGTCTCTCTGTCTCTTTGTTTCTATGTCTCCTTGTCTCCTTGTCTCTCTGTTTCTTTGTCTCTCTGTCTCTCTGTCTCTTTGTGTCTATGTCTCCTTGTCTCCTTGTCTCTCTGTTTCTCTGTCGCTCTGTCTCTATGTCTATTTGTGTCTATGTCTCCTTGTCTCCTTGTCTCTCTGTTTCTCTGTCTCTCTGTCTCTCTGTCTCTTTGTTTCTATGTCTCCTTGTCTCTCTGTTTCTTTGTCTCTCTGTCTCTCTGTCTCTTTGTTTCTATGTCTCCTTGTCTCTCTGTTTCTCTGTCTCTCTGTCTCTCTGTCTCTTTGTTTCTATGTCTCCTTGTCTCTCTGTTTCTCTGTCGCTCTGTCTCTATGTCTATTTGTGTCTATGTCTCCTTGTCTCCTTGTCTCTCTGTTTCTCTGTCTCTCTGTCTCTCTGTCTCTTTGTTTCTATGTCTCCTTGTCTCTCTGTTTCTTTGTCTCTCTGTCTCTCTGTCTCTTTGTTTCTATGTCTCCTTGTCTCTCTGTTTCTCTGTCTCTCTGTCTCTCTGTCTCTTTGTTTCTATGTCTCCTTGTCTCTCTGTTTCTCTGTCGCTCTGTCTCTATGTCTATTTGTGTTTACATTTACATTTTATCCAGAGCAGACCAGGACAGACCAGAGCAGACCAGGACAGACCAGGACAGACCAGGACAGACCAGGACAGACCAGGGCAGACCAGAGCAGACCAGAGCAGACCAGGACAGACCAGGACAGACCAGGACAGACCAGGACAGACCAGGGCAGACCAGAGCAGACCGGGACAGACCAGGACAGACCAGAGCAGACCAGGACAGACCAGAGCAGACCAGGACAGACCAGGACAGACCAGGACAGACCAGGACAGACCAGGACAGACCAGAGCAGACCAGGACAGACCAGGACAGACCAGAGCAGACCAGGACAGACCAGGACAGACCAGGAAAAACTAGGACAGACCAGGACAGACCAGGACAGACCAGGACAGACTAGAGCAGACCAGGACAGACCAGGACAGACCAGGACAGACCAGGACAGACCAGAGCAGACCAGAGCAGACCAGGACAGACCAGGACAGACCAGAGCAGACCAGGACAGACCAGAGCAGACCAGAGCAGACCAGGACAGACCAGGACAGACCAGGACAGACCAGGACAGACCAGAGCAGACCAGGACAGACCAGGACAGACCAGAGCAGACCAGAGCAGACCAGGACAGACCAGGACAGACCAGGACAGACCAGAGCAGACCAGGACAGACCAGGACAGACCAGAGCAGACCAGAGCAGACCAGGACAGACCAGGACAGACCAGGAAAAACTAGGACAGACCAGGACAGACCAGGACAGACCAGGACAGACTAGAGCAGACCAGGACAGACCAGGACAGACCAGGACAGACCAGGACAGACCAGGACAGACCAGGACAGACTAGAGCAGACCAGGACAGACCAGGACAGACCAGGACAAACCAGGACAGACCAGGACAGACCAGGACAGACCAGGACAGACCAGGGCAGACCAGGACAGACCAGAGCAGACCAGGACAGACCAGGACAGACCAGATCAGACCAGGACAGACCAGGACAGACCAGGACAGACCAGAGCAGACCAGGACAGACCAGGACAGACCAGAGCAGACCAGGACAGACCAGATCAGACCAGGACAGACCAGATCAGACCAGATCAGACCAGGACAGACCTGGACAGACAAGATCAGACCAGGACAGACAAGGACAGACCAGGACAGACCAGAGCAGACCAGGACAGACCAGAGCAGACCAGGACAGACCAGGACAGACCAGGGCACACCAGGACAGACCAGGACAGACCAGGACAGACCAGGACAGACCAGAGCAGACCAGGACAGACCAGGACAGACCAGAGCAGACCAGGACAGACCAGGACAGACCAGGACAGAACAGGACAGACCAGGGAAGACCAGAGCAGACCAGGACCGACCAGGACAGAACAGGACAGGATGAGATGAGAGTCTGAAGAAGACATTATGTGTCACAATAATTAGAGACGGGGACAAAAGAAGAATCTTATCAGTATGGTAAATTATGCATCTGCTGCCTTACACACACACACACACACACACACACACACACACACACACACACACACACACACACACACACACACAGGAACACACATATACACAGAAACACACACACACACAGGAACACACATATACACAGGAACACACACACATATACACACAGGTACACACACACACAGGAACACACACACACACAGGAACAAACACACACACACACAGGAACACACACACGCAGGAACACACACACGCAGGAACACACACACGCAGGAACACACACACGCACACACAGGAACACACAGTATGTTAATGCATGCAGCAGATTTCCACCTCTCTGCTTCCATCCCATCATATCCATTGGGGATGATGTGAGTCCTGGCGAAGGCAACTGACTGTAATGCAGGAGGTCAAGAGAGAGAGGTTACCAGCTATTACACTGTAACAATACAGAGAGGGAGGCAGAAAGAGAGAGGTTACCTCTTATTGCAGAGATAATGAGAGAGGTTACCTCTTATTGCAGAGAGAAAGAGAGAGGTTACCTCTTATTGTAGAGAGAAAGAGAGATGTGACCTCTTATTGCAGAGAGAAAGAGAGAGGTTACCTCTTATTGTAGAGAGAAAGAGAGATGTGACCTCTTATTGCAGAGAGAAAGAGAGAGGTTACCTCTTATTGCAGAGAGAAAGAGAGAACTGACCTCTTATTGCAGAGATAATGAGAGAGGTTACCTCTCATTGCAGAGAGAAAGAGAGAGGTTACCTCTTATTGCAGAGAGAACGAGAGAGGTTACCTCTTATTGCAGAGAGAAAGAGAGGTTACCTCTTATTGCAGAGAGAAAGAGAGAGAGAGGGAAGGAGAGAGAAGGGGGGGGGGCGTGGAAGAGGATAGGAGATCGGGAGAGAGGAAGAAAGAGAGGGGAGGAGAGGAGAGAGGGGGTGAGGGGGAGAGAGAAGTTACCATGTATTACCCAGTAACAATACTCTTCCATCCCCAAGCCACTCTAACACAGACACCCAATTACTGCCACGCAATCACATAGAGAGAGATAGGGGAGGAGAAGCTGGAGCTGGAGAGAGGGCTGGGCCTGTTGATGGAGCTGGAGAGAGGGCTGAGCCTGTTGATGGAGCTGGAGAGAGGACTGAGCCTTGTCTTTGATGGAGATGGAGAGAGGGCTGAGCCTTGTCTTTGATGGAGTGGGAGAGAGGGTTGAGCCTTGTCTTTGATGGAGTGGGAGAGAGGGCTGAGCCTTGTCTTTGATGGAGAGGGAGAGAGGGCTGAGCCTTGTCTTTGATGGAGAGGGAGAGAGGGCTGAGCCTTGTCTTTGATGGAGAGGGAGAGAGGGCGGGGCCTGTTGATGGAGAGGGAGAGAGGGCTGAGCCTTGTCTTTGATGGAGAGGGAGAGAGGGCTGAGCCTTGTCTTTGATGGAGAGGGAGAGAGGGCGGGGCCTGTTGATGGAGAGGGAGAGAGGGCTGGGCCTGTTGATGGAGAGGGAGAGAGGGCTGAGCCTTGTCTTTGATGGAGTGGGAGAGAGGGCTGAGCCTTGTCTTTGATGGAGAGGGAGAGAGGGCTGGGCCTTTTGATGGAGAGGGAGAGAGGGCTGAGCCTTGTCTTTGATGGAGAGGGAGAGAGGGCTGAGCCTTGTCTTTGATGGAGTGGGAGAGAGGGCGGGGCCTGTTGATGGAGAGGGAGAGAGGGCTGAGCCTTGTCTTTGATGGAGAGGGAGAGAGGGCTGAGCCTTGTCTTTGATGGAGAGGGAGAGAGGGCTGAGCCTTGTCTTTGATGGAGAGGGAGAGAGGGCAGGGCCTGTTGATGGAGAGGGAGAGAGGGCCTGGCCCTAACCTCAGTGAAACAGTCAGTCAGTGTTTATGTGTGTGTGTGTGTGTGTGTGTGTGTGTGTGTGTATGTGTGTGTGTGTGAGCGAGAGAGGGTCCGCTCCAGATTTAGTAGAAATGTGAAGTTTTGGCTCCCCAGGATGTCAGGAGAGTCTGTTAAGAGCAACTTCAAAATGTTACGTTTGTGCTAAAACCTGGCTAATTCTGCAGCTATACTGTGAGAGCTTGTTGAGTATTCACAGTATTCTCACGGCTCGCGGGTATGACCTTCCGTGGTGACCGTGCTTCGGCTCCGAGGGGCGTCACGAATTCGCGCCCAGTGGTGACCCTGCTTCAGCTCCGAGGGGTCACGAGTTCGCGCCCAGTGGTGACCCTGCTTCAGCTCCGAGGGGTCACGAGTTCGCGCCCAGTGGTGACCCTGCTTCAGCTCCGAGGGGCGTCACGAGTTCGCGCCCAGTGGTGACCCTGCTTCAGCTCCGAGGGGCGTCACGAGTTCGCGCCCAGTGGTGACCCTGCTTCAGCTCCGAGGGGCGTCACGAGTTCGCGCCCAGTGGTGACCCTGCTTCAGCTCCGAGGGGCGTCACGAGTTCGCGCCCAGTGGTGAGTGCAGCGGCACATATCAATGTTCGCTTGTATTTTCGTGCATTTTCAAACAACGTCTATTTCTAGCGATCAAAGGGATTGTTAGTAAACAAGACAATGTGAAGACGTCACACACACACACACACACACAATCATACACACACACACACACACACACACACACGGCTACTTTTGTTTCTGTTTACGTGTGAGTCATTTAGCAGACGCTCTTATCCAGAGTAACTTCACATCCCTGGCATTGCAAACACATTTACCAACTGAGCCCCACAGGACCACGTACGGCCCCCATAACTCCCCAATGACTCTTGCTCTGATAAATCACTCTAACCCACAATATAAAATTAAGCAATAAGGCACGAGTGGGTGTGGTATGTGGCCAATATACTACGGCTAAGGGCTGTACTTAGGCACGACATAACACGGAGTGCCTGGATACAGCCATTAGCCGTGGTATATTGGCCATATATCACAAACCCCCGAGGTGCCTTATTGCTATTATAAACTGGTTACCAACGTAATTAGATCAGTAAAAATACATGTTTTGTCACACCGGTGGTATACGGACTGATATACCACGGCTGTCAGCCAATCAGCATTCAGGGCTCGAGCCACCCAGTTTATAATGGATAATGAATCTCTCTGGGCGCCGTACACACTGTAAAGAATGGGGTCCTGAAGTGTTTTTATTTAGGGGTTCTTCAAATTGAAAAAGAGAGAGGTATAAGTTCTTTAAAAAAAATACTTTTAACGGATCCTATAATAACCCCTTTAAGAACCTTTAGGGGTATTTATTTTTATTCTGATTACTATTAAATTATAATAATAATAATAATAATAATATGCATAACAATAAGTTATGTGGTTATTAGTGGTTATTATGCTTTTAGTGGCAAAGCAGATTTAAAAAAAATCTAAATATGAGGTAAACTTCCAGCAGAGTCCAATGGGTATATCCTCTGGTGTGTTGAGTCCAAGTCCAATGGGTATATCCTCTGGTGTGTTGACGATAATGTGTTGAGGATAATGTGTTGATGTTAATGTGTTGAGGATAATGTGTTAATGTGTTGATGATAATGTGTTGATGTTAATGTGTTAATGTGTTGATGATAATGTGTTAATGTGTTGACGATAATGTGTTGAGAATAATGTGTTGAGAACAATGTGTTGAGGATAATGTGTTGATGATCATGTGTTGATGTTAATGTGTTAATGTGTTGACGATAATGTGTTGATGTTAATGTGTTAATGTGTTGACGATAATGTGTTGATGTTAATGTGTTGATGATAATGTGTTGAGAATAATGTGTTGAGAACAATGTGTTGAGGATAATGTGTTGATGATCATGTGTTGATGTTAATGTGTTAATGTGTTGACGATAATGTGTTGATGTTAATGTGTTGACGATAATGTGTTGATGTTAATGTGTTAATGTGTTGACGATAATGTGTTGATGTTAATGTGTTAATGTGTTGATGATCATGTGTTGATGTTAATGTGTTACTGTGTTGAGGATAATGTGTTGATGTTAATGTGTTAATGTGTTGATGATCATGTGTTGATGTTAATGTGTTAATGTGTTGACGATAATGTGTTGATGTTAATGTGTTAATGTGTTGATGATCATGTGTTGACGTTAATGTGTTGAGGATAATGTGTTGACGATAATGTGTTGAGGATAATGTGTTGACGATAATGTGTTGAGGATAATGTGTTGATGTTAATGTGTTAATATGTTGATGTTAAACGTTTTGAGAATAATGTGTTGAGAATAATGTGTTGAGAACAATGTGTTGAGGATAATGTGTTGATGATAATGTGTTGATGTTAATGTATTAATGTGTTGATGATCATGTGTTGACGGTAATGTGTTGAGGATAATGTGTTGATGTTAATGTGTTAATATGTTGATGTTAAATGTGTTGAGAATAATGTGTTGAGAATAATGTGTTGAGGATAATGTGTTGAGAATAATGTGTTGAGGATAATGTGTTGACGATAATGTGTTGATGTTAATGTGTTAATATGTTGATGTTAAATGTGTTGAGAATAATGTGTTGAGAATAATGTGTTGAGGATAATGTGTTGACGATAATGTGTTGAGGATAATGTGTTGATGTTAATGTGTTAATATGTTGATGTTAAACGTTTTGAGAATAATGTGTTGAGAATAATGTGTTGAGAACAATGTGTTGAGGATAATGTGTTGATGATAATGTGTTGATGTTAATGTATTAATGTGTTGATGATCATGTGTTGACGGTAATGTGTTGAGGATAATGTGTTGATGTTAATGTGTTAATATGTTGATGTTAAATGTGTTGAGAATAATGTGTTGAGAATAATGTGTTGAGGATAATGTGTTGAGAATAATGTGTTGAGGATAATGTGTTGACGATAATGTGTTGATGTTAATGTGTTAATATGTTGATGTTAAATGTGTTGAGAATAATGTGTTGAGAATAATGTGTTGAGGATAATGTGTTGACGATAATGTGTTGAGGATAATGTGTTGATGTTAATGTGTTAATATGTTGATGTTAAATGTGTTGAGAATAATGTGTTGAGAATAATGTGTTGAGGATAATGTGTTGAGGATAATGTGTTGATGATAATGTGTTGAGGATAATATGTTGAGGATAATGTGTTGATGTTAATGTGTTGATGTTCTCTGTATCCATAGCCAGAATGATTTTACAGTGCACGGTAATTGAACAGGTTTCCTGTTATATTCATCAGAGGTGTAAGGAGGGTGAAGTCTGTCAATCCCCCAAATAAGTAGTAATTATACAGATGATTAACAAAACATGCACACTACAGTATTCATACCTTGTTTTTTGTGGTGAATGTGAATGAAAAAAAAACAAACTGTTTTGATACTGGTTTTGATACACATACCTCGTCCATAATGTAGAGACCTATGGGATATTCATTGAAGAGGTCAGGGAGGAGCACGGTACATATGATCAGCGTAACAACCCAATACCAACTGACATACCTTTGTATGTCTCCTCGTCTGTAAACCTGCAGATACAGACACAGAAGTGAGCAGTTCAGTCATCTGCACCCAATACAGCCAGCTTTCAACGTAATCTTACCTCTTTGTATGATTGATATCCTTTGAATTGTGTCCATTTCCTGTTTTAGAAAGATTTGCACAAATATGAAAAGACAGATGGTATCATCATAAAACAATAATAATTTAGATCACACAAGAGACAAACCTTAAACTGAGGAGAACTTAACATTTTTTTCAGTTAAGTTCCTGCACCTGCTGTCCTTTTAAATTCAAATCCAAATGTTTCAGTTGGGCAGTTAGGTTGCTGCAAGAACCCCCACCAACTAAAGAGGTTCCTGAATGAACCCCCACCAACTAAGGAGGTTCCTCAATGAACCCCCACCAACTAAGGAGGTTCCTCAATGAACCCCCACCAACTAAGGAGGTTCCTGAACGAACCCCCACCAACTAAGGAGGTTCCTCAATGAACCCCCACCAACTAAGGAGGTTCCTCAATGAACCCCCACCAACTAAGGAGGTTCCTCAATGAACCCCCACCAACTAAGGAGGTTCCTCAATGAACCCCCACCTCCTATGGTTGGTTCTTGGAAGAACCTTTTTGGGGGCCATTTTCAGTGGCAAGAACCCGAGGGTTCTTCAGAGAACTTTAAAGATCTAAGAAGAACTGTTGTTGAAGCCCTAATTTTTAGAGTGTACATAGACACACACACACACACACACACACACACACACACACACACACATACACACACACACACACACACCATATTGGGGAGGCGTTAACACTGTCTGAGTACTAGCTGTTTGTCCCGAGCACTACAGAGACACAAAAAAAGCCTCTTCAGAATCCATTCACATGCAAAACACACACTCTCTCCTCCACCCACACACCCTCAACACATTTTCAAACACACACACACACACACACACACACACACACACACACACACACACACGTTATACACACACACAACAAGTTACTACACGCACACATATCACACACAATACACACAGAACATTGTTTTTGATGACAGTGGAGATGAGAGAGAAGAGAAAGGGTTGAGAGGTGATAGAGGTAGAAAATATAGAGAGAAGATAGCTGTTGAGAGGTGGAGATGATGGGAAAGGAGACAGAGAGAGAGAGAGAGAAAGAGAGAGAAGATAGCTGTAGAGAGGTGTAGATTAAGTGAAAGGAGACAGAGAAAGAAAGAGAGAGAGAGAAATGGAGAGAGGGAAGCTTTGTCTGTCTTTAAGTATGATACATCAGTGTCAGATCATTGTGTGAACAGCTGATATTATAGACGGCTGTATCGGTGGCCTTCATGGAACCGAACAGAATGGATTTAATGTCATTATAATGATAATACCACATCATATCATGACAGTAGTGATAGAACATAGCCATAATAACCACATCATATCATGATAGCAGTGATAGAACATAGCAATAATAACCATATCATGACAGCAGTGATAGCACATTGCCATAATAACCATATCATGACAGCAGTGATAGCACATTGCCATAATAACCATATCATGACAGCAGTGATAGAACATAAACATGATGCGGGCGGTGTTGTCTAGTCTATCGTGTAGTGACGTAATGTTCATTGTCTCCCTTGCCCAACCACTGTATTTAGCCCACTAGAACACAAGTCTTTGTAGGCCCTAGAGTACAAAGTATACTGCTGTTTAAATGAAGAAAAGATGCTTCAGTCCCTCGCTTAAGATTTAAATGGTAGGAAGGAGAAGAACCACAGAGTTAATGATGTGTGTGTGTGTGTGTGTGTGTGTGTGTGTGTGTGTGTGTGTGTGTGTGTGTGTGTGTGTGTGTTGTGCAAATCAAATCAAATCAAATTGTATTGGTCGCATACACGTTTAGCAGATGTTATTTGGGGTGTAGTGAAACGCTTGTGTTCCTAGCTCCAACAGTGCTGTAATATCTAACAATACACAACAAATCTAAAAGTAATAGAATGAAATTAGGAAATATAGAAATATTAGGATGAGCAATGTCGGAGTCCGGAGTATAAGTATTTGAGGGCATATATGTGGATAGAATATGTTATATCTGTATTATATCTGTATTGTATATGTATTATATCTGTAGCATATCTGTAGTATTTCTGTAGCATATCTGTAGTATTTCTGTAGCATATCTGAAGTATTTCTGTATTATATATCTGTAGAATATCTGTAGAATACTTAATATACAATTCTATGTGTGCAGCAATAGTTGAATAGGATGGACTTGACTAGAATACAGTATATACATATGAGGTGGGTAAAACAGTATGTAAACATGATTAAAGTGCCCAGTGCTCCATGTCTATGTACATAGGTCATCAGCCTATAAGGTGCAGGGATGAGCGGTAGCCGGCTAGTGACAGTGACTAAGTTCAGGGCAGGGTGCTGGGCGGAGGCCGGCTAGTGACAGTGACTAAGTTCAGGGCAGGGTACTGGGTGGTAGCCGGCTAGTGATAGTGATTAAGTTCAGGGCAGGGTACTGGGTGGAGGCCGGCTAGTGATAGCTATAACAGTCTGATGGCCTTGAGATAGAAGCTGTTTTTCAGTCTCTCAATCTCAGCTTTGATGCACCTGTACTGACCTCGCCTTCTGGATGGTAGCGGTGTGAACAGGCAGTGGCTCGGGTGGTTGTTGTCCTTGATGATCTTTATGGCCTTCCTGTGACACCGGGTGGTGTAGATGTCCTGAAGGGCAGGCATTGTGCTCCCCGTGACGCATTGGACTGACCGCACCACCCTCTGGTGCAGTTGCCGTACCAAGCGGTGATAGAGCTTGACAGGATGCTCTCAGTGGTGCAGTTGCTAAAAGTGTGTGAGGGTTTTAGGTGCAAATTTCTTCAGCCTCCTGAGGTTGAGAGGAACTTGAAGCTTTTACCCTTCTCCACTACGGCACTGACGATGTCGATGTGGGGGTGCTCCCTCTGCTGTCTCCTGAAGTCCACAATCAGCTCCTTTGTTTTGTTGAGGGAGAGGTTATTTTCCTGGCATCACTCTTAGGGCCCTCACCTCCTCCCTGTAGGCTGTCTCATTGTTGTTGGTAATCAGGCCTACTACTGTTGTGTTGTCTGCAAACTTGATGATTGAGTTGGAGGAGTGAGTGGCCACGCATTAATGGGTAAACAGGGAGTACAGGAGGGGGCTGAGCATGCACCCTTGTGGGACCCCTGTGTTGAGGATCAGCGTAGTGGAGGTGTTGTTTCCTACCTTCACCACCTGGGGGCGGCCCGTCAGGGAGTCAGACCCAGGTCCCAGAGATTAATGATGAGCCTGGAGAGCACTATGGTGTTGTTTCCTACCTTCACCACCTGGGGGCGGCCCGTCAGGGAGTCAGACCGGGTCTCAGAGATTAATGATGAGCCTGGAGAGCACTATGGTGTTGTTTCCTACCTTCACCACCTGGGGGCAGCCCGTCAGGGAGTCAGACCCGGGTCCCAGAGATTAATGATGAGCCTGGAGAGCACTATGGTGTTGTTTCCTACCTTCACCACCTGGGGGCGGCCCGTCAGGGAGTCAGACCCAGGTCCCAGAGATTAATGATGAGCCTGGAGAGCACTATGGTGTTGAAGGCTGAGCTGTAGGCAATTAAACAGCATTCTGATGTAGGTATTCCTCTAGTCCAGATGGGACAGGGCAGTGGGCAGTGGGCAGTGGGCAGTGGGCAGTGGGCAGTGGGCAGTGGGCAGTGGGCAGTGCAATGGTGATTGCATCATCCGTGGATCTATTTGGGTGGTATGCAAATTGCAGTGGGTCTATGGTGTCAGGTAAGGTGGAAATGATATGTTCCTTAAATAGCCCCTCAAAGTACTTCATGATGACAGAAGTGAGTGCTACGGGGCAATAGTCATTTAGTTCAGTTTCCTTTGCCTTCTTGGGTACAGGAACAATGGTGGCCATCTAAAAGCATGTGGGGACAGCAGACTGGGATAGGGAGAGATTTGATATGTCCGTTAACACTCCAGCCATCTGGTCTGCACATGCTCTGAGGACGCGACTTGGGATGCCGTCTGGGCCGGCAGACTTGGGATGCCGATGTCATACTCACATCGGCCATGGAGAACGAGAGCTAACAGTCCTTGGGAACGGCACGTGTGGGCGACGCTGTTTTATCCTCAAAGCGGGCGAAGAAGGTGTTTAGCATGTCCGGGATCAAGACGTTGGTGTCTGCGAAGTTAGTGGTTTTCTCTTAATAATCCGGGATTGTCTGGAGTCCCTGTCACATACTACTTGTGTCTGATCCGTTGAATTGCGACTCAACTTTATCTCTGTACCGGCAGTGGATGGTGTGCACGTCTCCTGAGTTGGACTAAAAGTCCACTTCGAATACCTCTTCTCCGCTAGTCGTGTTTTGGAGCAGCGTCTTGGACAAGTTCAATTCTCCTTCGTCGGTACAAATAAAGGATCCAATTCAGGAAAGTCGTATTCCTGGTCGAAATGCACTTCTCTGATATCCACAAGTTATTCCGGCTGTATGTAACAACATTTTGGGCTAATAAGTAACATTTTACAATGTTGCTTAGGAAGCTGAAACAAGGTGGTCATGTCTATCGGCGCTATCGGTGTGTGTTTGTGTGTTTGTGTTTGTGTGTGTGTGTGTGTGTGTGTGTGTGTGTGTGTGTGTGTGTGTGTGTGTGTGTGTGTGTGTGTGTGTGTGTGTGTGTGTGTGTGTGTGTGTGTGTGTGTCTGTGTGTGTGTGTCTGTGAATGTCATGTATTTCTTAGAGAAGATCAAAATGAACAAAGTGAGAGAGAGAGACCGAGAGAGAGAGAGCAAGACAGAGTGAGAGAAAGAAAGAGACAGACAGAGAGAGACAGAGATAGATAGAGAGAGACTTCCTGGGCTCCAGTGGCCCCTGGCCTTCCAGACTGACACATCCTCCAATCTTTAATTTAGCGTCTTCCCAGCAAAAAGCCTCCCCCAGGCGGCCACAGCCTGCAGGACAGCCCCAGGCTTCCGACTCGTGTAGGCCTCAGGAGTGGACACTACTCTACACCCCTAACCCTGGACCAGACAGACACAGGTGAGACAAGACAACTCAAGTCACCGCTTGTTTTTATTCATGTTTCTCTCTTTTATTTATTGAAGCATGTGAATGTTGCGGTACGAAAGCAGCCTGCTTGCTCAAGATTCGCTTCGAAATGGATGTCCGTCCCTGACCCGAGGACGTTGGGAGATGCCTGTGGGACGGGAGCTCTGGCGCTGTGTGTTCAATCCCAAATCTTAACCCTTTAAAGGGGAACTGGACCCATTCATCCTCGGTTGTCTTCGGGTCTCTCTTTATGTAATGGCGTGTTTGTCTCTCGTCGTGATGTGAGATTTTTCTTATGTGTTTATTTATTTAATATTTTATTTTTAATCCCAGCCCCCCGTCATTATAAATAATAATTTGTTCTTAACTGACTTGCCTAGTTAAATAAACGTTAAGTACTGTGCCTTGCGAAAGTATTCGGCCCCCTTGAACTTTGCGACCTTTTGCCACATTTCAGGCTTCAAACATAAAGATATAAAACTGTATTTTTTTGTGAAGAATCAACAACAAGTGGGACACAATCATGAAGTGGAACGACATTTATTGGATATTTCAAACTTTTTTAACAAATCAAAAACTGAAAAATTGGGCGTGCAAAATTAAAACGTGTGTTGTCTTGGGGGGTGTGGTTTGATGTGAATGTTTCTTGGGTGTTTCCTTGCCACCACCAAGACACACCCATCTGTCAGAACCTTGCCCGCAGTCGTTTCCCCTCCACTCAATCACAACAAACAAACTTCCTGCGGGTTGACTTCAATAACTACAGGCAGATGCACGGTGAGATGCCCGGAGGAAGCTTTGAATAGGTCAGTAGCCTACAGAGTAGCAGATAAACACAGTGATCAGGTTGGTTCCACCAGGCTAGTTTATATCTTAAAAGTTGAAAATAAGCAACAAATAATGTCAGTTTACATCAATTGTTTTTCACAAATGTATCAAAGTAATGAAGTGGGTTCCCTTATGTATTTGTACAAATGATGAGCCTGTGAAAGCTGTTGCCACTGACCGGTTAAGGACTGGACAGATACCTGTGGCTGTCTGTTCTATTTGTAGGAAACAGTGAGGGCATGTCTGCATGATACTGATGAGAGCCCCCTTGCTGGTCTTCTCTATGCTGCATGTTTGGCTGCAAACTGGACATCTCTCAAACAACTGCGGCAGGCAATCTTATGAGAACTGGGAAAGCCTGTGACAGGGTGATATAATAGACAGGCACGTGGTAAATTGTTTTTTTTTCTAAAGAAAGGACAAAATATTTTTGCTAATGCACATTCACAACAAAAACAACTCTACTATTTGTATCTACTTGGCTGGGGAATTTGCCTTCTATTTTATGAAGCCGGGTATTTCCGAATAGAACTTCTTCACATACAGTAACACAGATCATCGTTGTTGATGAAGCCGTCTGTGCCATCAGGGCAGTAACTCGGGACACTATCAAAGGGCTCACAATGGCGTGTCCTTTTCAATGGAGTCGAGGGAGACTGGTCATAATGAAGGAGGTGTCACAACGGTACTTCTATCATAGGAGTTGCGGGAGACTCTGGCAACAACGGAGGAGGTGTCACAACGGAGGAGGTGTCACAACGGAGGAGGTGTCACAAGGATACTTCTATCATAGGAGTTGAGGGAGACTCTGGCAACAACGGAGGAGGTGTCACAACGGTCCTTCTATCATAGGAGTCGAGGGAGACTGGTCACAACAGAGGAGGTGTCACAACGGAGGAGGTGTCACAAGGATACTTCTATCATAGGAGTCGAGGGAGACTGGTCACAACAGAGGAGGTGTCACAACGGAGGAGGTGTCACAACGGAGGAGGTGTCACAACGGTCCTTCTATCATAGGAGTCGAGGGAGACTGGTCACAACGGAGGAGGTGTCACAACGGAGGAGGTGTCACAAGGATACTTCTATCATAGGAGTCGAGGGAGACTCTGGCAACAACGGAGGAGGTGTCACAACGGTCCTTCTATCATAGGAGTCGAGGGAGACTGGCAACAACAGAGGAGATGTCACAACGGTCCTTCTATCATAGGAGTCGAGGGAGACTGGCAACAACGGAGGAGGTGTCACAACGGTCCTTCTATCATAGGAGTCGAGGGAGACTGGCAACAACAGAGGAGGTGTCACAACGGTCCTTCTATCATAGGAGTCGAGGGAGACTGGTCACAACGGAGGAGGTGTCACAACGGTCCTTCTATCATAGGAGTCGAGGGAGACTGGTCACAACGGAGGAGGTGTCACAACGGAGGAGGTGTCACAAGGATACTTCTATCATAGGAGTCGAGGGAGACTCTGGCAACAACGGAGGAGGTGTCACAACGGTCCTTCTATCATAGGAGTCGAGGGAGACTGGCAACAACAGAGGAGGTGTCACAACGGTCCTTCTATCATAGGAGTCGAGGGAGACTGGTCACAACGGAGGAGGTGTCACAACGGTACTTCTGTCATAGGAGTCGAGGGAGACTGGCAACAACAGAGGAGGTGTCACAACGGTCCTTCTATCATAGGAGTCGAGGGAGACTGGCAACAACGGAGGAGGTGTCACAACGGAGGAGGTGTCACAACGGAGGAGGTGTCACAAGGATACTTCTATCATAGGAGTCGAGGGAGACTGGTCACAACAGAGGAGGTGTCACAACGGTACTTCTATCATAGGAGTCGAGGGAGACTCTGGCAACAACGGAGGAGGTTTCACAACGGTCCTTCTATCATAGGAGTCGAGGGAGACTGGCAACAACAGAGGAGGTGTCACAACGGTACTTCTATCATAGGAGTCGAGGGAGACTCTGGCAACAACAGAGGAGGTGTCACAACGGTACTTCTGTCATAGGAGTCGAGGGAGACTCTGGCAACAAAGGAGGAGATGTCACAACGGTCCTTCTATCATAGGAGTCGAGGGAGACTGGTCACAACGGAGGAGGTGTCACAACGGAGGAGGTGTCACAAGGATACTTCTATCATAGGAGTCGAGGGAGACTCTGGCAACAACGGAGGAGGTGTCACAACGGTCCTTCTATCATAGGAGTCGAGGGAGACTGGCAACAACAGAGGAGGTGTCACAACGGTCCTTCTATCATAGGAGTCGAGGGAGACTGGCAACAACAGAGGAGGTGTCACAACGGAGGAGGTGTCACAACGGAGGAGGTGTCACAACGGAGGAGGTGTCACAACGGAGGAGGTGTCGCAAGGATACTTCTATCATAGGAGTCGAGGGAGACTGGCAACAACAGAGGAGGTGTCACAACGGAGGAGGTGTCACAAGGATACTTCTATCATAGGAGTCGAGGGAGACTGGCAACAACAGAGGAGGTGTCACAACGGAGGAGGTGTCACAACGGAGGAGGTGTCACAAGGATACTTCTATCATAGGAGTCGAGGGAGACTGGCAACAACAGAGGAGGTGTCACAACGGAGGAGGTGTCACAACGGAGGAGGTGTCGCAAGGATACTTCTATCATAGGAGTCGAGGGAGACTCTGGCAACAACAGAGGTGTCACAACGGTACTTGTCTGGCTTGACACGCTTTTATTCTGAGGTCTTGCCTTGACAAGCTGTGGAAATAGCAAGTGAACAGAGAATTAAAATTATTTTTGGGGAGGTCGCTAAACCATTGCAATCACATTGCTAGACATTGTTATGATACCCACCTATTTAACTCCTTCTGGTAGGTTCCGGCATCCGTTCAGGACCAAGGGGGATCAGTCTGGCACCCAACTGTGCACTTTGTCTAGCAGAATAACAGGGTCAATGATTGTCATCATCTCTCAATTATAAACACATCTTCGTGAAATAACATGTAATCTCATTCGGAAACTAATTCTATACTTTACTGGTGTAGACCGACTGGCTGGAGATTGGATTTGATTCAGGCCGATGACGCCATTACACTATGCAACCAACTGTGACATGTTTGGCTATGGTTGGTTTGAGTTTGTTAATGCTAATTAGTACACTGTTGTAGTGAGATGTGAGTTAGCTCGTACCACCATAGCTAAATCCAGTAGATATTTGTGCCCTAGACACGGGGGTTTGCACCTCAGAGGCTAATGTGACTATATTGTCTAACTTACATACTGACCACACCGCCTGCGTTGCTTGCACGAGTGTTGCAAAATAAATGTACACATACAGTGCATTCGGAAAGTATTCAGACCCCTTGACTTTTTCCAAATAATTTTACGTTACAGCCTTATTTGAAAATGGATGAAATAAATCAAAATCCTCATCAATCTACACACAATACCCCATAATGACATCACAATACCCCACAATGACATCACAATACCCCATAATGACATCACAATACCCCACAATGACATCACAATAACCCATAATGACATCATAATACCCCATAATGACATCACAATAACCCACAATGACATCACAATACCCCATAATGACATCACAATACCCCACAATGACATCACAATAACCCATAATGACATCATAATACCCCATAATGACAAAGCGAAAAATAGGTTTTTAGACATTTTTGCAAATGTATAAAAAATACATAATAATAAATATACCTTATATACATAAGTTTTCAGACAGACCCTTTGGTATGGGACTCGAAATTGAGCTCAGGTGCATCCTGTTTCCATTGATCATCGTCAATGTTTATATAACTTGATTGGAGTCCACCTGTGATAAATTCAATTGATTGGACATGATTTGGAAAGGCACACACCTGTCTATATAAGGTCCAATAGGTCCAAAAACCAAGCCGTGAGGTCGAAGGAATTGTCCGTAGAGCTCTGAGACAGGTTTGTGTCAAGGCACAGATATGGGGAACGGTACCAAAACATTTCTGCAGCATTGAAGGTCCCCAAGAACACAGTGGAACCCCCAAGAATCTTCAAAGAACACAGTGGAAGCCCCAATAATCTTCCTAGAGCTGGCCACCCGGTCAAACTGAGCAATCGGGGAAGAAGGGCCTTGGTCAGGGAGGTGACCAAGAAACCAATGGTCACTCTGACAGCTGCAGAGTTCCTCTGCTGAGGTGGGAGAACCTTCCAGAAGGACAACCATCTTTGCAGCACTCCACAAATCAGGCCTTTATTGTAGAGTGGCCAGAAGGAAGTCACTACTCAGTAAAAGGCACATGACAGCCGACTTGGAGTTTGCCAAAAGGCACCTAAAGGACTCTGAGACCATGAGAGGCAAGATACTCTGGTCTGATGAAACCAATATTGAACTCTTTGGTTTTAATGCCAAGAATCACATACTTATTTTCCACCATATTTTGCAAATAAATTCATTAAAAATCCTACAATGTGATTTTCTGGCTTTTTTTTCTCATTTTGTCTGTCATAGTTGAAGTGTATCTATGATGAAAATTACAGGCCTCTCTCATCTTTTTAAGTGGGAGAACTTGCACAATTGGTGGCTGACTAAATACTTTTTTGCCCCACTGTATATAAATGTATTATATTTCCGGTTTTTCTTTATAAATTAGAAAAACATTCTAAAAACCATTTTTTTTTGCTTTGTTATTATGTGGTGTTGTGTGTAGATTGATGACGGGGGGGAATACATTTAATTCATTCTAGAATGTGATCTGAATACTTTCCGAATGCTCTGTATATATGGAGACTATTTGATGACAAAAATATGTAGTTAAATACATGTAAAAAATATATATAATAATAAATGATTAATTTATATATCCAGTCAAAAGTTTGGACACACCTACTCATTCAAGGGTTTTACTTTATCTTTCTATTTTCTACATTGTTAAATAATAGTGAAGACATCACTATCAACTCCTTCGATGTGGATGGGGGGGGGGGCGAGCTCGGCACTCAGCTTCCTGTAGTCTGCTACAACTCCTTCGATGTGGATGGGGGGAGGCGTGCTCGGCACTCAGCTTCCTGTAGTCCACTACAACTCCTTCGATGTGGATGGGGGGAGGCGTGCTCAACACTCAGCTTCCTGTAGTCCACTACAACTCCTTCGATGTGGATGGGGGGAGGCGTGCTCGGCACTCAGCTTCCTGTAGTCCACTACAACTCCTTCGATGTGGATGGGGGGAGGCGTGCTCGGCACTCAGCTTCCTGTAGTCCACTACAACTCCTTTGATGTGGATGGGGGGAGGCGTGCTCAACACTCAGCTTCCTGTAGTCCACTATCAGCTCCCTTGTCTTGATGACGTTGAGGGAGAGGTGTGTGCGTGTGCATGCGTGCACGTGTGTGCTTGGGAGTATGTGTGTGTGCGTGTGTGCAGGTGCTACAGTTGAGGTCAGAAGTTTACATACTGTACACCTTAGCCAAATACAATTAAACTCAGTTTTTCACACTTCCTGACATTTAATCCAAGTAAAAATTCCCTGTCTTAGTTCAGTTAGGATCACCACTTTATTTTAAGAATGTGAAATGTCAGAATTATAGTCGAGAGAATGATTTATTTCAGCTTTTCCTTCTTTCATCACATTCCCAGTGGGTCAGAAGTTCACATACACTCAGTTAGTATTTGGTAGTATTGCCTTGAAATTGGACCCCACTCCACCATCTTGGCCCACTTAAGTGGCGACCTTGGAGCGGAGACCCTCGCCGCCGACCTCGGACTGGGGACCCTTGCAGCGGGCCCCGAATAGACGGGAGACTCCGAAGGGTGACTCTGGCAGCGCCGGAGTGAAGGGGGACTCTGGCAGCGCCGGAGTGAAAGGCGACTCTGGCAGCGCCGGAGTGAAAGGCGACTCTGGCAGCGCCGGAGTGAAAGGCGACTCTGGCAGCTCCTGACTGACGGGCGGCTCTGGCATGTCCTGACTGACGGGCGGCTCTGGCAGCTCCTGACTGACGGGCGGCTCTGGCAGCTCCTGACTGACGGGTGGCTTTGGCAGCTCCTGACTGACGGGCGGCTCTGGCAGCTCCTGACTGACGGGCGGCTCTGGAAGCTCTGGACAGGAGGGAGACTCTGGAAGTGCTGGACAAGAGGGAGACTATGGAAGCGCTGGACAGGAGGGAGACTCTGGAAACGCTGGACAGGAGGGAGACTCTGGAAGCGCTGGACAGGAGGGAGACTCTGGAAGCGCTGGACAGGAGGGAGACTCTGGAAGCGCTGGACAGGAGGGAGACTCTGGAAGCGC
>NC_143046.1:87342500-87357500 GCF_057628025.1 Oncorhynchus mykiss
GGATGGTAAAACAAGAACAATTCGGACAAGTGGGGACATTTTGTCGGTCCCCATGAGGAAAATAGGTATTTTAGGTTTAGGGGACAGGTTTAAGGGTAGGATTACAATTAGGGTTACCATTAGGGTTAGGGTTACTGGTTAGGGGTTAGGTTTAGAGTTTGGATTAGGAATTAGGTTTAGGGGTTTGGGGTTAGGAGTTAGGTTTAGGGATAGGGTTAGGATTAGGTTAAGTGTTAGGTTTAGGGTTAGGATTAGGGTTAGGATTAGGTTACGGGTTAGGTTAAGGGTTAGGTTTAGGGTTAAGGGTTAGGTTTAGGGTTAGGTTTAGGGTTAGGATTAGGGTTAGGGTTAGGGTTAGGGTTAGGGTTAGGGTTAGGGTTAGTTCTGGGTTAGTTCGATTGTTTGTTCTGTGTGTTATGTTCTTCTATCCTTGTGAGGACCTACAATTAATTTCCATTCAAACCCTAACACTAACCCTAACCCTAGACCTAACCCCTAAACCTAATCTGCAACCCTAACCTTAACCCTAACCCTAAACCTAACCACTAACCCTTTAACCTTGCCCTAACCTTAAACCTGACCCTAACCCTAATCTGCAACCCTAACCTTTACCCCAAACCTAAACCTAACCTCTAACCCTTTACCCTTTCACCTTGCCCTAACTTTAACCCTAATCCTAACCTCTAACCCTTTACCCTTCACCCTAACCTTAACCCTAACCCTAACCTTAACCCTAATCTGCAACCCTAACCTTAACCCTAACCCTAAACCTAATTGTAACCCTCACCCTGAACCTAATCCCTACATTTAAAATAGCTTTTGTCCTTTGTCCTCAATTGTCCTTGTTTTACTATTCTCTTTGGAGATTTTAGGTCCCCACAAGGATAGAAGAACCAACCCACACACAGGGGTTAGGTGTGTGTGTGTGTGTGTTGGTGTGTGTGTGTGTGTGTTTGTGTATGTGTGTGTGTGAGTGAGATAATGCGGTCCTCAAGGACCCTCCAACCCATTATGAGGGAAGGCTGCTGTGGGATGCAGGTGTCTCAAATCATTTTAGATATTTACTGCCGAGTGTGTATGTGTGTGTGTGTGTGTGTGTTGTGTGTTTTTGTGTTTGTGTTAAACACCATAATAGCTGCTACTCAGAGTTTGCCAACTTAGCTGAAAAACGAGTTAATTCAATTAAACTCTTCTCGCTGTCCCTCGTTCTCTCTCTCTTCCCTGTCAGAGTTAACTCTAAGATAATAACACCATAATGATGGGAGTACACACTCAATGGGAGGGGGGGAGGGGGGAGGGGAGGAGGGGGGAGGAAGAGAGGGGGGAAGAGGGGGAGGAAAGGAGTGAAGTGGAAGAGGGGGTTGAAGAGCAGGAGGGAAGGAGGGGAGGAGGAGGATGGGGGTGAAAAGGAGGAGTGGAGGAGGGGGGAGGAGGGGGGAGGGGAAGGAGGAGGAGAGGGGGGAAGAGGAGGAGGGAAGGAGGGGAGGAGGAGGATGGGTGAAAAGGAAGAGGGAAGGAAGGGAGGGAGGAGGGGAGGGAGGAGGGGGAGGAGGAGGAGGGGGGTGAAGAGGAGGAGGGGATGAGGAGGAGGGCGGGGTGAAGAGGAGGAGGAGGAGGAGGGGGAGGAGGAGAGTGTGAAGAGGAGGGGGAAGGAGGGGAGGAGGGTGGGGGTGAAGAGGAGGGGGGGTGAAGAGGAGGAGGGGGGGTGAAGAGGAGGAGGAGGATGGGGGTGAAGGAGGGGGAGGAGAAGGAGTGGGAGGGGAGGAGGGTAGTGACGGGAATTTTTTTTTTTTATTTCACCTTTATTTAACCAGGTAGGCTGGTTGAGAACAAGTTCTCATTTACAACTGTGACCTGGCGAAGATAAAGCAAAACAGTGCGACACAAACAACAACACAGAGTTACACATGGAATAAACAAGTACACAGTCAATAATACAGTAGAAAGAAAATAAAGTCTATATATAGTGAGTGCAAATGGAGTGATGAGGTATGGCAATAAATAGACCACAGTAGCAAAGTAATTACAATTTAGTAAATTAACACTGGAGTGATAGATGAGCAGATGGTGATGTGCAAGTAGAAATACTGGTGTGCAAAAGAGCAGAAAAGTACATTTAATCAACATAGGGATGAGGTAGGTAGATTGGGTGGGCTATTTACAGATGGACTATGTACAGCTGCAGCGATCGGTTAGCTGCTCAGATAGCTGATGTTTAAAGTTAGTGAGGGAAATGTAAGTCTCCAGTTTCAGCTTCTGAAGACAGAAGACCTAAGAATTGAGTTAACTAAAATTATCATAAATGTGTGGCCTGGCTGGTTAGGGTTAGGGGTAGGGTTAGGGTTAGGGTTAGGGGTTAGGGTTAGGGGTTAGGGTTAGGATTAGGGTTAGGGTTAACCCTAACCCTAGCAGTGATACCTCAGCCTCCGGCGTCTACAGTGTCAGCGTGGGTTTTGAATCTGCCCTTTGACAACAATGTCATCCTCTCTCTCTGTTCAAATAAAAACATAGAGTTTACTTATACGGGACGTTCCACAAATTGACTCCTTTTGATATTTTAACTAGAAATTGTGCACAAATATTGCATTTTAAAAGCCTTTATTTAAAATGAAGTGCCATTTAAAAATGACCATTTGGAAAAATTTAAATATCTGATTTTTAATATGAATCAAGACTTGCTAAAATGCCAGAATTCTTGCCTGACTAACCATTCTTGCCTGGCAACCCATTATAGCCTGACTACCCATTATTGCCATGACTACCCATTATTGCCTGACTTCCCATTCTTGCCTGACTTCCCATTATTGCCATGACTACCCATTATTGCCCGACTACCCATTATAGCCTGACTACCCTTGCACCACCCAAATGCTACTCTACGTTAGTTTCTTCTCCGTAATAATTCTGGATCTGAGTACCTCCCCAACAATTTTGAGAATGCAAACACATTCTAAGCGTTCTGATTGGTCCCAGAAACCGGTGGGTTGGTCTAGAGCCAGAACACAAGTGGGTCAAACAGCGTTTGATACTGTGATCTGTTAGAGATGATCCAATCGCTGATGACTTTGTTTTGTACCACACCCTTCATATTTACATCACCACAAATGACTTCAATGATGTGCAGACTGAGAAGATGGCAGTTTTAGTTGTCAGGAAACCAAAATGCAGAATTTTGACATGATTTCAACCCACTTTACTATTACACTCAAACTTTTCACCGTCACTGTAAAGACCCGGTTATTTTGTTGCTTTGAAAAAGTAATTTCTGAAGATTGTTATTTATTGAATGTAAAAAAAAGAGAAGGTTTTACTGGCCCTAATTTTAAGGTCAACCCTGTTACGTGAACTGAACTCTCATTTGAATTTGGTGAAACTATTAAAAAAAACACATGGTCAACCCGGTCACAATGGGATTCATGACAGATTTAACATGACATAGTCAACCCGGTCACAATGGGATTCATGACAGATTTAACATGACATAGTCAACCCGGTCACAATGGGATTCATGACAGATTTAACATGACATAGTCAACCCGGTCACAATGGGATTCATGACAGATTTAACATGACATAGTCAACCCGGTCACAATGGGATTCATGACAGATTTAACATGACATGGTCAACCCGGTCACAATGGGATTCATGACAGATTTAACATGACATGGTCAACCCGGTCACAATGGGATTCATGACAGATTTAACATGACATAGTCAACCCGGTCACAATGGGATTCATGACAGATTTAACATGACATGGTCAACCCGGTCACAATGGGATTCATGACAGATTTAACATGACATAGTCAACCCGGTCACAATGGGATTCATGACAGATTTAACATGACATGGTCAACCCGGTCACAATGGGATTCATGACAGATTTAACATGACATGGTCAACCCGTCACAATGGGATTCATGACAGATTTAACATGACATGGTCAACCCTGTCACAATGGGATTCATGACAGATTTAACATGACATGGTCAACCCGGTCACAATGGGATTCATGACAGATTTAACATGACATAGTCAACCCGGTCACAATGGGATTCATGACAGATTTAACATGACATAGTCAACCCGGTCACAATGGGATTCATGACAGATTTAACATGACATAGTCAACCCGGTCACAATGGGATTCATGACAGATTTAACATGACATGGTCAACCCGGTCACAATGGGATTCATGACAGATTTAACATGACATAGTCAACCCGGTCACAATGGGATTCATGACAGATTTAACATGACATGGTCAACCCGGTCACAATGGGATTCATGACAGATTTAACATGACATAGTCAACCCGGTCACAATGGGATTCATGACAGATTTAACATGACATGGTCAACCCGGTCACAATGGGATTCATGACAGATTTAACATGACATGGTCAACCCGTCACAATGGGATTCATGACAGATTTAACATGACATGGTCAACCCGGTCACAATGGGATTCATGACAGATTTAACATGACATGGTCAACCCTGTCACAATGGGATTCATGACAGATTTAACATGACATAGTCAACCCGGTCACAATGGGATTCATGACAGATTTTACATGACATAGTCAACCCGGTCACAATGGGATTCATGACAGATTTAACATGACATAGTCAACCCGGTCACAATGGGATTCATGACAGATTTAACATGACATAGTCAACCCGGTCACAATGGGATTCATGACAGATTTAACATGACATAGTCAACCCGGTCACAATGGGATTCATGACAGATTTAACATGACATAGTCAACCCGGTCACAATGGGATTCATGACAGATTTAACATGACATAGTCAACCCGGTCACAATGGGATTCATGACAGATTTAACATGACATAGTCAACCCGGTCACAATGGGATTCATGACAGATTTAACATGACATAGTCAACCCGGTCACAATGGGATTCATGACAGATTTAACATGACATGGTCAACCCTGTCACAATGGGATTCATGACAGATTTAACATGACATAGTCAACCCGGTCACAATGGGATTCATGACAGATTTAACATGACATAGTCAACCCGGTCACAATGGGATTCATGACAGATTTAACATGACATAGTCAACCCGGTCACAATGGGATTCATGACAGATTTAACATGACATAGTCAACCCGGTCACAATGGGATTCATGACAGATTTAACATGACATGGTCAACCCTGTCACAATGGGATTCATGACAGATTTAACATGACATGGTCAACCCGGTCACAATGGGATTCATGACAGATTTAACATGACATGGTCAACCCTATGACAGATTTAACATGACATGGTCAACCCGGTCACAATGGGATTCATGACAGATTTAACATGACATGGTCAACCCTGTCACAATGGGATTCATGACAGATTTAACATGACATGGTCAACCCGGTCACAATAAACCTTGTTACGTTTTTTGGCACTTAATAGGATGGGAAAGGTGTTTTTTGCTAAGTTGAACATGTGCTCTTTTTGACAGGATGTAGTAAGGAAGAGTCCCCGTTCAACGGTCAGTGTAGGAAGTGATTGCAGACCTGATATCTATTGTCTCAGATCCTGTATCTTATCTTTACATAGGAACCAGACAATGTCCTTCAGCTGTCAACGATGCTATCTCCTCTCCTTCCACTCCACTCCTCTCCTCTCCTCCCTCGCTCCTTATGGATTCTCTGAAGAACAACAGAGTCAAACGTCAAGGAGGGAGAGGAGAGAAAGGAGGGACAGAATGTAAGAGAGTTGGGCAAGGTGTGTTTTTTTCTCCCTTCTGCTCATTTTTATTGTTTTTGATATACTCTCATTCTGTCATTATATAATTATGTCATTATATAATTCTGTCATTCTGTCATGCTCTCATTCTGTCATTCTCTCATTCTGTCATTATATCATTCTGTCATGCTCTCATTCTGAAATCATGTCATTCTGTCATTATATAATTCTGTCATTCTGTCATGCTCTCATTCTGTCATTCTCTCATTCTGTCTTCATGTCATTCTGTCATTATATCATTCTGTCAATCTGTCATGCTCTCATTCTGTCATTATATCATTCTGCCCTTCTGTCATTCTGTTATCATGTTATTCTGTCATTATATTATTCTGTCAATCTGTCATTATATCATTCTGTCAGGCTCTCATTCTGTCCTTCTGTCATTCTGTCATTATCTCATTTGTTCATTCTCTCACTCACTTATTCACCCATTCTGTCATTCGGTCATTCTCTCATTGTCATTCTCTCATTCTGTCATTCTGTATTTCTCTCATTCTGTCATTATGTATTTCTGTTATACTCTTATTTTGTCACTGTCATACTGTCATTCTGTCATTCTGTCATTCTCTCATTCTCTCATTCTGTCATACTGTCATTATGTCATTGCGAAACTCTGCCATTCATTCATTCTGTCAATTCATTCTCTCAATCTGTCATCATGTCATTCTGTCATTATATCATTCTGTCATTCTGTCATTATATCAATCTGTCAGGCTCTCATTCTGTCATTCTGTCATTCTATCATTTGTTCATTCTCTCACTCTCTTATTCCCCCATTCTGTCATTCTGTCATTCTGTAATTGTCATTCTCAATCTGTATTTCTCTCATTCTGTCATTCTCTCATTCTGTCATTCTGTATTTCTGTTACACTCTCATTCTGTCATTATGTCACTGTCATACTCTCATTCTGTCATTCTCTCATTCTGTCATTATCTCATTCTCTCATTCTGTCATTGTCATTCTGTTTTCTGTCATACTGTCATTATGTCATTGCGACACTCTGCCATTCTCTCATTCTGTCATTCATTCATTCTGTCATTCTGTCATTATATCATTCTGTCAATCTGTCATTATATCATTCTGTCAGGCTCTCATTCTGTCATTCTATCATTTGTTCATTCTCTCACTATCTTATTCCCCCATTCTCTCATTCTGTCAATCTGTATTTCTCTCATTATCTCATTCTCTCATTCTGTCAATCTGTCATTCTCTCATTCTGTCATTATGCATTTCAGTTACACTCTCATTCTGTCATTCTGTCACTGTCATACTCTCATTCTGTCATTCTCTCATTCTGTCATTTTGTCATTCTCTCATTCTCTCATTCTGTCATTGTCACTATGTTTTCTGTCATACTGTCATTATGTCATTGCGACACTGTCATTCTCTCATTCTGTCATTCATTAATTCTGTCATTCTCTCAATGTCTCATTCTCTCATTCTGTCATTCTGTCATTCTGTCATTCTCTCATTCTGTCATTCTATCATTCTGTCATGCTCTCATTCTGTCATTCTGTCATTTTATCATTCTGTCATTCTCTCATTATGTCATTCTGTCATTCTCTCATTCTGTCCTTCTGTCATCATGTCATTCTGTCGTGCTCTCATTCTGTCATCATGTCACTCTGTCATTTGATCATTCTGTCATTCTCTCATTCTGTCATTTTATCATTCTCTCATTCTGTTATTCTGTCCTTCTGTCATCATATCATTCTGTCCTTCTGTCATACTGTCATTCTGTCATTCTGTCATGCTCTCATTCTGTCAGGCTCTCATTCTGTTATTCTGTCATACTGTCATTCTGTCATTCTGTCATCATGTCATTCTGTTATTCTGTCTTTCTGTCATGCTCTCATTCTGTCAGGCTCTCATTCTGTTATTCTGTCATACTGTCATTCTGTCATTCTGTCATCATGTCATTCTGTTATTCTGTCTTTCTGTCATGCTCTCATTCTGTCAGGCTCTCATTCTGTTATTCTGTCATACTGTCATTCTGTCATTCTATCATTCTCAGGTTTGTACAACTTGCCAGTTGTTTAAACGCAAAAGACCGGACAAATAGCATTACCTGTAACAAGTGATCCTCAGGCAATGCAGGCTCACACGCATGGCACACTGGGAAAATACACACAAATTAACTCACTGGGATTCACTATGTACCAGAGAATAAGATTCACAATTTTAAAGACTACGTGATCTTTGGAACAATTGTCCAATTTAGTATCTAAGCCAATCAAGTGAGAATGCTGTTTGTAATGTCTCAGTATTTCACTAAGTGGCTGGTCTGTCTGGTGGTTGAAGTGGCTGGTCTCTTCTCTTCTATCAAGGTTTTCCTAAGTACTGTAAGTGGGGTTTTAAGAGGAGATGGGACACACACACACACACACACACACACACACACACACACACACACACACACACACACACACACACACACACACACACACAGCTACTCCAGAAGGTAATCAGGCTCTTGTGGGAGAGACTGGATTGTTTCAGATGAATACCGGCCCCTGAGTAGTTACTTGAGCAGTGTGTGTGTGTGTGTGTGTGTGTGTGTGTGTGTGTGTGTGTGTGATGTCACGTCTTCCCCCTGACCCACCTCTCAACCCTAATCACCCTCCATTATCCAGAATGCTGCTGAAGCATCTCCTCAGGAAAGAGGGAGGAAAATTAAGTAGTGAAAGAGGTTAAGGGGGAGATAAGAAGAGGATGGGTGAAGGAGGTGAAGGAGTGGAAGAAGAGATGAAAGAGGGGAAGAGAGGTAGAGGAGGGTGTGAAAAGGGAAGCAGGGGAAGAAGAGATGAAAGAGGGGAAGAGAGGTAGAGGAGGGTGTGAAAAGGGATGCAGGGGAAGAAGAGATGAACGAGGGGAAGAGAGGTAGAGGAAATGAAGTTGGATGATATGCCTATAACCACTAGGCCATCCTGCCTCTAACCACTAGGCCACCCTGTCTCTAACCACTAGGCCACCCTGCCTCTAACCACTAGGCCATCCTGCCTCTAACCACTAGGCCACCCTGCCTCTAACCACTAGGCCACCCTGCCTCTAACCAGTAGGCCACCCTGCCTCTAACCACTAGGCCACCCTGCCTCTAACCACTAGGCCACCCTGCCTCTAACCACTAGGCCGTCCTGACTCTAACCACTAGGCCACCCTGCCTCTAACCACTAGGCCATCCTGCCTCTAACCACTAGGCCACCCTGCCTCTAACCACTAGGCCACCCTGCCTCTAACCACTAGGCCACCCTGCCTCTAACCACTAGGCCACCCTGCCTCTAACCACTAGGCCACCCTGCCTCTAACCACTAGGCCACCCTGCCTCTAACCACTAGGCCATCCTGCCTCTAACCACTACGCCACCCTGCCTCTAACCACTAGGACATCCTGCCTCTAACCACTAGGCCACCCTGCCTCTAACCACTAGGCCATCCTGCCTCTAACCACTAGGCCATCCTGCCTCTAACCACTAGGCCACCCTGCCTCTAACCACTAGGCCACCCTGCCTCTAACCACTAGGCCATCCTGCCTCTAACCACTAGGCCATCCTGCCTCTAACCACTAGGCCATCCTGCCTCTAACCAGTAGGCCACCCTGCCTCTAACCACTAGGCCATCCTGCCTCTAACCAGTAGGCCACCCTGCCTCTAACCACTAGGCCACCCTGCCTCTAACCACTAGGCCACCCTGCCTCTAACCACTAGGCCACCCTGCCTCTAACCACTAGGCCATCCTGCCTCTAACCAGTAGGCCACCCTGCCTCTAACCACTAGGCCACCCTGCCTCTAACCACTAGGCCACCCTGCCTCTAACCACTAGGCCATCCTGCCTCTAACCAGTAGGCCACCCTGCCTCTAACCACTAGGCCACCCTGCCTCTAACCACTAGGCCACCCTGCCTCTAACCACTAGGCCACCCTGCCTCTAACCACTAGGCCATCCTGCCTCTAACCACTAGGCCACCTTGCCTCTAACCACTAGGCCACCCTGCCTCTAACCACTAGGCCACCCTGCCTCTAACCACTAGGCCACCCTGCCTCTAACCACTAGGCCATCCTGCCTCTAACCACTAGGCCACCCTGCCTCTAACCACTAGGCCATCCTGCCTCTAACCACTAGGCCACCCTGCCTCTAACCACTAGGACATCCTGCCTCTAACCACTAGGCCACCCTGCCTCTAACCACTAGGCCATCCTGCCTCTAACCACTAGGCCATCCTGCCTCTAACCAGTAGGCCACCCTGCCTCTAACCACTAGGCCACCCTGCCTCTAACCACTAGGCCACCCTGCCTCTAACCACTAGGCCACCCTGCCTCTAACCACTAGGCCGCCCTGCCTCTAACCACTAACCATCCTGCCTCTAACCACTACGCCACCCTGCCTCTAACCACTAGGACATCCTGCCTCTAACCACTAGGCCACCCTGCCTCTAACCACTAGGCCATCCTGCCTCTAACCACTAGGCCATCCTGCCTCTAACCACTAGGCCACCTTGCCTCTAACCACTAGGCCACCCTGCCTCTAACCACTAGGCCATCCTGCCTCTAACCACTAGGCCATCCTGCCTCTAACCACTAGGCCATCCTGCCTCTAACCAGTAGGCCACCCTGCCTCTAACCACTAGGCCATCCTGCCTCTAACCAGTAGGCCACCCTGCCTCTAACCACTAGGCCACCCTGCCTCTAACCACTAGGCCACCCTGCCTCTAACCACTAGGCCACCCTGCCTCTAACCACTAGGCCATCCTGCCTCTAACCAGTAGGCCACCCTGCCTCTAACCACTAGGCCACCCTGCCTCTAACCACTAGGCCACCCTGCCTCTAACCACTAGGCCATCCTGCCTCTAACCAGTAGGCCACCCTGCCTCTAACCACTAGGCCACCCTGCCTCTAACCACTAGGCCACCCTGCCTCTAACCACTAGGCCACCCTGCCTCTAACCACTAGGCCATCCTGCCTCTAACCACTAGGCCACCTTGCCTCTAACCACTAGGCCACCCTGCCTCTAACCACTAGGCCACCCTGCCTCTAACCACTAGGCCACCCTGCCTCTAACCACTAGGCCATCCTGCCTCTAACCACTAGGCCACCCTGCCTCTAACCACTAGGCCATCCTGCCTCTAACCACTAGGCCACCCTGCCTCTAACCACTAGGACATCCTGCCTCTAACCACTAGGCCACCCTGCCTCTAACCACTAGGCCATCCTGCCTCTAACCACTAGGCCATCCTGCCTCTAACCAGTAGGCCACCCTGCCTCTAACCACTAGGCCACCCTGCCTCTAACCACTAGGCCACCCTGCCTCTAACCACTAGGCCACCCTGCCTCTAACCACTAGGCCGCCCTGCCTCTAACCACTAGGCCATCCTGCCTCTAACCACTAGGCCATCCTGCCTCTAACCACTAGGCCACCCTGCCTCTAACCACTAGGCCACCCTGCCTCTAACCACTAGGCCACCCTGCCTCTAACCAATAGGCCACCCTGCCTCTAACCACTAGGCCACCCTGCCTCTAACCACTAGGCCACCCTGCCTCTAACCACTAGGCCATCCTGCCTCTAACCACTAGGCCATCCTGCCTCTAACCACTAGGCCATCCTGCCTCTAACCAGTAGGCCACCCTGCCTCTAACCACTAGGCCACCCTGCCTCTAACCACTAGGCCACCCTGCCTCTAACCACTAGGCCATCCTGCCTCTAACCAGTAGGCCACCCTGCCTCTAACCACTAGGCCACCCTGCCTCTAACCACTAGGCC
Organism: Oncorhynchus mykiss; assembly: GCF_057628025.1. Classification (NCBI taxonomy): domain Eukaryota; kingdom Metazoa; phylum Chordata; class Actinopteri; order Salmoniformes; family Salmonidae; genus Oncorhynchus; species Oncorhynchus mykiss. The sequence continues at coordinate 87,354,037 of NC_143046.1, forward strand.
ACCCTGCCTCTAACCACTAGGCCATCCTGCCTCTAACCACTAGGCCACCCTGCCTCTAACCACTAGGCCACCCTGCCTCTAACCACTAGGCCACCCTGCCTCTAACCACTAGGCCACCCTGCCTCTAACCACTAGGCCACCCTGCCTCTAACCACTAGGCCACCCTGCCTCTAACCACTAGGCCATCCTGCCTCTAACCACTAGGCCACCCTGCCTCTAACCACTAGGACATCCTGCCTCTAACCACTAGGCCACCCTGCCTCTAACCACTAGGCCATCCTGCCTCTAACCACTAGGCCATCCTGCCTCTAACCAGTAGGCCACCCTGCCTCTAACCACTAGGCCACCCTGCCTCTAACACTAGGCCACCCTGCCTCTAACCACTAGGCCACCCTGCCTCTAACCACTAGGCCGCCCTGCCTCTAACCACTAGGCCATCCTGCCTCTAACCACTAGGCCACCCTGCCTCTAACCACTAGGCCATCCTGCCTCTAACCACTAGGCCACCCTGCCTCTAACCACTAGGCCACCCTGCCTCTAACCACTAGGCCATCCTGCCTCTAACCACTAGGCCATCCTGCCTCTAACCAGTAGGCCACCCTGCCTCTAACCACTAGGCCACCCTGCCTCTAACCACTAGGCCACCCTGCCTCTAACCACTAGGCCACCCTGCCTCTAACCACTAGGCCGCCCTGCCTCTAACCACTAGGCCATCCTGCCTCTAACCACTAGGCCATCCTGCCTCTAACCACTAGGCCACCCTGCCTCTAACCACTAGGCCATCCTGTCTCTAACCACTAGGCCACCCTGCCTCTAACCAGTAGGCCACCCTGCCTCTAACCACTAGGCCATCCTGCCTCTAACCACTAGGCCACCCTGCCGCCTCGAATCACCTGGAGCAGATTTCTTTCTAACACCTGACTGATCACAATGTTCAGCTATTTATATTGATTTATTATATTTTTATTTCACCTTTATTTAACCAGGTAGGCTAGTTGAGAACACCTTTATTTTAACCTGTTAGAGCTCTAGGGGCGCTATTTCATTTTTGGATAAAAAACGTTCCCGTTTTAAGCGCGATATTTTGTCACGAAAAGATGCTCGACTATGCATATTCTTGACAGTTTTGGAAAGTTGAAGTTTCAGAATCTGCAAAGATTTTGTCTGTAAGTGCCCCAGAACTCATTCTACAGGCGAAACCAAGATGATGCATCACCAAGGAATTAGCAGAATTTCTGAAGCTCTGTTTTCCATTCTCTCCTTATATGGCTGTGATTGCGCAACGAATGAGCCTACACTTTCTGTCGTTCGCCCAAGGTCTTAGCAGCATTGTGACGTATTTGTAGGCATATCATTGGAAGATTGACCATAAGAGACTACATTTTCCAAGTGTCCGCCTGGTGTCCTGCGTCGAATTCGGTGCGCAATTGCCAGCTGCTTCTACTTTACCATTTGATTCAGGGGAGAAAGCATGTGTCCAAGAACGATGTATCAATGAAGAGATATGTGAAAAACACCTTGATGATTGATTCTAAACAACGTTTGCCATGTTTTCAGTCGATATTATGGAGTTAATTTGGAAAAAAGTTTGCGTTTTGAGGACTGAATTCATGGATTTTTTTTGGTAGCCAAATGTGATGTATAAAACGGAGCTATTTCTAATACACAAGGAATCTTTTTGGAAAAACTGAGCATCTGCTATCTAACTGAGAGTATCCTCATTGAAAACATCAGAAGTTCTTCAAAGGTAAATGATTTTATTTGAAGGCTTTTATGTTTTTGTTAATGTTGCGTGCTGGATGCTAACGCTAATGCTAACGCTAAATGCTAACGCGAAATGCTAACTCTAGCTAGCTACTTTTACACAAATTATTGTTTTCCTATGGTTGAGAAGCATATTTTGAAAATCTGAGATGACAGTGTTGTTTACAAAAGGCTAAGCTTGAGAGATGGCATATTTATTTCATTTCATTTGCGATTTTCATAAATAGTTAACGTTGTGTTATGCTAATGAGCTTGCTGATAGATTTACACAATCCTGGATACAGGGGCTTTTTCATAGCTAAACGTGACGCAGAAAACGGAGCGATTTGTCCTAAACAAATAATCTTTCAGGAAAAACTGAACATTTGCTATCTGAGAGTCTCCTCATTGAAAACATCTGAAGTTCTTCAAAGGTAAATGATTTTTTTGAATGCTTTTCTGTTTTTTTGTGTAAATGTTGCCAGCTGAATGCTAATGCTAAATGCTACGTTAGCCATCAATACTGTTACACAAATGCTTGTTTTGCAATGGTTGAGAAGCATATTTTGAAAATCTGAGATGACAGTGTTGTTAACAAAAGGCTAAGCTTGAGAGCTAGCATATTTATTTCATTTCATTTGCGATTTTCATGAATAGTTAACGTTGCGTTATGGTAATGAGCTTGAGTCTGTATTCACGAACCCGGATCCGGGATGGGGAGATCAGAAAGGTTAACCAGGTAGGCTAGTTGAGAACACCTTTATTTAACCAGGTAGGCTAGTTGAGAACACCTTTATTTAACCAGGTAGGCTAGTTGAGAACACCTTTATTTAACCAGGTAGGCTAGTTGAGAACACCTTTATTTAACCAGGTAGGCTAGTTGAGAACACCTTTATTTAACCAGGTAGGCTAGTTGAGAACACCTTTATTTAACCAGGTAGGCTAGTTGAGAACACCTTTATTTAACCAGGTAGGCTAGTTGAGAACACCTTTATTTAACCAGGTAGGCTAGTTGAGAACACCTTTATTTAACCAGGTAGGCTAGTTGAGAACACCTTTATTTAACCAGGTAAGCCAGTTGAGGATAGGATTAGTTTTGTTTTCCCCAGCACTGCAAAGGGTTAGGATTAGTTTTGTTTTCCCCAGCACTGCAAAGGGTTAGGACTTGTTTTGTTTTCCCCAGCACTGCAAAGGGTTAGGATTAGTTTTGTTTTCCCCAGCACTGCAAAGGGTTAGGATTCGTTTTGTTTTCCCCAGCACTGCAAAGGGTTAGGACTTGTTTTGTTTTCCCCCAGCACTGCAAAGGGTTAGGACTTGTTTTGTTTTCCCCAGCACTGCAAAGGGTTAGGATTCGTTTTGTTTTCGCCAGCACTGCAAAGGGTTAGGACTTGTTTTGTTTTCGCCAGCACTGCAAAGGGTTAGGACTTGTTTTGTTTTCCCCAGCACTGCAAAGGGTTAGAACTTGTTTTGTTTTCCCCCAGCACTGCAGAGCTGATTCAAATAATCAAAGCTTGACAATGAGTTGATTATTTGAGTCAGCTGTGTAGTGTTGGGGCAAAAGAACCCGAAATGTTTGGAAATGCTGGGTTAAGGCAGTGGACTGACTGACAGTTGCAGGGTTCAAGTCCAGGTTGGCAACAAGAGCAATTCAGCAATTCCCTTTTGTTTTAGCAAGGCGCTTCTGTGTGTGTTTCCACTCTGCCTGAGCTTGAGAGAGAGAC
>NC_143046.1:87360000-87367500 GCF_057628025.1 Oncorhynchus mykiss
TTCCTAACCTCCTGCCCAAATGTATGACCATATTAGAGACACATATATCCCTCAGATTACACAGATCCACAAAGAATTCGATAACAAATCCAATTTTGATAAACTCCCAAATCTACTGGGTGAAATTCCACAGTGTGCCATCACAGCAGCAAGATTTGTGACCTGTTGCCTCAAGAAAAAGGCAACCAGTGAAGAACAAACACCATTGTAAATACAACCCATATTTATGTTTATTTATTTTCCCTTTTGTACTTTAACTATTTGTACATTTTTACAACACTGCACATAACATTACATTTGTAATGTCTTTAGTGTAATGTTTACTGTTCATTTATATTGTTTATTTCACTTTTGTTTATGATCTATTTCACTTGCTTTGGCAATGTTAACACATGTTTCCCATGTCTATGAAGCCCCTTGAATTGAAATTGAATTGAACGGAGAGACAGACAGACAGAGAAAGTTAGACAGACAGAAAGAGACCCCCCTCATCACATAGCACCATCGTCAGAGACACGCACACAAATACACACATAAATACACACACACTCAGAGAGCTGAAACAATGGAGGGCTGAGTGGGGAAGTTGGCGGATGGCTGATGCTCTTACCTCCAACAGCCGTTCCACCACACTACAGAAGAGCTAATGAGACTTTAGCGAAATGGAATAATTGAGCTCTGCTGTCGTATCCCTGCAAAGTGTGTGTGTGTGTGTGTGTGTGTGTGTGTGTGTGTGTGTGTGTGTGTGTGTGTGTGTGTGTGTGTGTGTGTGTGTGTGTGTGTGTGTGTGTGTGGGTGTGTGTGTGTGAGAGAGAGAGTGAGAGAGGGAGAGAGAGAGAGAGAGCTGGCCAAAACACATTAGAACACATCTGTCCTCTCTGAACTCTCCAACTCCTCCTTCTATCACCCTGAAGAGATCTCCATTCTCTATCTATTCTCTCTCTATTCTCTCTCTTCTCTCTCTATTCTCTCTCTCTCTGTTCTCTAACTCTCTATTCTCTTTCTCTATATTATCTCTCTCCCTCTCTCTGTTCTCTCTCTCTATTCTCTCTCTCTATTCTCTCTCTATTCTCTCTCTCTCTCTATTCTTTCTCTATTCTCTCTCTATTCTCTCTCTCTATTCTTTCTCTATTCTCTCTCTATCTCTGTCTCTCTGTTCTCTCCTCTCTCCTATTCTCTCTCTCCCCCTCTCTGTTCCCTGTCTTTATTCTCTCTCTCCCCTCTCTGTTCTCTGTGTCTATTATCTCTCTCTCTATTTTCTCTTTTGTATCTCTCTCTCTCTCTGTCTCTCTGTCTCTCTGTCTCTGTCTCTGTCGCTGTCTCTCTCTCTCTCTCTCTCTCTCTCTCTCTCTCTCTCTCTCTCTCTCTTACCATCAAGAAGGCTTGGGTTGTGCCTCTGCGTTGTGGACAGGGCAGCCAGGTTGGGTTGTGCCTCTGCGTTGTGGACGGAGCAGCCAGATCACCCCATGAAAGAAGTCAGTATTCTACGTACATCCATGTCTGAGAACGCTCGGGAGAGGACGTGGAAAGCAGCCACTAGGAACAACAGTGAGCGCTGTTACCTTTAAGATGGTTTCAGTTGTAGAAGGGGATGGTGGATGGGTGTGGATCTACTTCTGATTACCAAAGGTTGCAAAGTTCAAAGTGCAAAGTTCAACAAAAATAAAACATCTTTAATAAGGAATCCTCCACCGCGACAGTTGAGCGAACCTAGGCTAATGTGATTAGAACGACGTTGTACGCAAACAAGAACATTTCTCAGGACATAGACATGTCTTTTTTGGGGCAGAAAGCTTACGTTCTTGTTATTCTAACTGCACTGTCCAATTTACAGTAGCTGTTATAGTTAAATAATACCATGCTAATGTATATAGATTTGCGAAAGTTAGCGTATATGCTAATGATCCATCACGTATGACATTCCTGGCGGTGTGTAAAAAAAAATGTTGTAACATCTCTGTAGTTATGGATTTGAAAATGTAGCAGTTGACCAATTCAGCTCATTTGGGGAGGACTTGATACAAAATAATTGTGACAAGAGATTGTGAGAACTGGTAGGGATGGGCTTTCAAGGTAATTTCAAGGTAATGTGTGTCAGAGGTCTGGGTCTATTGTCCTAAACTCTTTTATTTATTTTCAAGTAGAAGTGTACTGTTTCCTCTCCTCTCTTCTCCTCCCCTCTCCTCCCCTCTCGTCTCCTTTCTTCTCCTTTCTTCTCTTCTCTTCTAAACTAATTTACTATCTCCTCTCCTCTCCTCTCTTCTCCTCCCCTCTCACCCCCTCTTGTCTCCTTTCTTCTCCTTTCTTCTCTTCTCTTCTAAACTCATTTACTATCTCTTCTCCTCTCCTCTCTCTCTCCTCCTCTCCTCTCTTCTCCTCTTCTCCTCTCTTCTCTCCTCCTCTCCTCTCCTCTCCTCTCCTCTCCTCTCCTCTCCTCTCCTCTCCTCTCCTCTCCTCTCCTCTCCTCTCCTCTCCTCTCCTCTCTCCTCTTCTCTCCTCTCCTCTCCTCTCTCCTCCTCTCTTTTCCTCTTGTCTCCTCCTCTCCTCTCTCCTCTCCTCTTCTCTCCTCTCCTCTTCTCTTCTCTTCTCTTTGCTTCTCTTCTCCACTCTTTACTCTCTCCTCCTCTCCTCTCCTCTCCTCTCCTCTCCTCTCCTCTCCTCTCCTCTACTCTACTCTACTCTACTCTACTCTACTCTACTCTACTCTACTCTCCTCTCCAATCTTCTGTTCTCAACCCTGTACTGTACACTCCTAGAGAAAACAACACATCAACACAGTCCTGGTTCTCTGAGCCTGTGTGAATTGGGATGTAATATCTGAAACCTCTTGAAGCTGGGATGTCCCTCGTAACATTTCACACACGCGCACAGGCGCACGAACGCACGCACGCACGCACGCACGCACACACACACACACACACACACACACACACACACACACACACACACAAACACACACACAGTGTCTGTAAGTGGTTTGTTTGAGGGTATTGATTTTGCTTTAAACTTTAACTCCTAATCTCAGTTACAGTGAGTGTGTGTGTGTGTGCGTGTGTGTGTGTGTGTGTGTGAAATGTTTACGAGGGACATCCCAGCTTCAAGATGTTTCAGATATTACATCCCAATTCACACAGGCTCAGAGAACCAGGACTGTGTTGATGTGATCTACGGATACTATATCTACTATACTATATATATATATATATTTACTACGGTCCAAAGATGAATTTGTACGTGAAACAATTTTGGGTCAGAACCATGTGGGTCCACTAAAAGATGGGACCACAACATCTAAGAATTTGTATCTTTTGAACGGGGGTATGGTAGTAGGTACCAGGGGAGCACCGGTTTGTGTCAAGAACTGCAACGCTGCTGGGTTTTCACGCTCAACGGTTTTCCCCGTGTGTATCAAGAAGAACACCAAACCAAAGGACATCGAGCCAATTTGACACAACTGTGGGAAGCATTGGAGACGACATGGACCAGCATCCCTGTGGAACGCTCTCAACACCTTGTAGAGTCCACGGCCCGACAAATTGAGGCTGTTCTGAGGGCAAAAGGGGAGGGGGAGGGGGAGGGGGAGGGGTGCACCGCAATATTCGGACGGTGTTCCTACTGTTTTGTACACTCAGTGTATATATATATATATATATTGTGAATGTGCAGGAACATGTGCATTTCTTCTTCTCTGTAAATCTCATGCTGGATTAATTCAGTGTTTTTTTCTCAGATTCCTCCTGTAGCTTTACATTGTGATTTAAATGGCTGTCTGTGTTTTGGGCAGTAGTCTTTACAAAACTGTCTTTTTCTCTCTCTCTCTCTCTCTCTCTCTCGCTCTCTCTCTCTCTCTCTGTCTCTCTGTCTCTCTTCTCTGCTCTGCTCACTGGTCGATAATTAACCAGCACAGATCTATAATTACAGAATATATTTACAACGCATCCTGTTTCTCTGAATACACACACAGACACACATCTTTGTCTCTGTGAATACAGCCGCTCCTCCTCCTCTGTTTCCATTTACTCATTAAAAATACGGCTGAGAGAATTAATGACCTCATATGCAAATTGAAAAGATGGTCATTTCACAAAAACAGCATCTGTGTGTGACTACCTCCTGCTCTCATTGAAGACACACACACACACACACACACACACACACCAATATGTCCCTCCATTCAGTATGAAATGCCAAAGCTACATTCAACAGATCTTGTAAGTTATTAAAAAAAGCATAATAGTAATTGGTTCAAATTAATAAAACTAAAAGAAAGCTAATATTTATTTATTTTTTGAAAAGCTTTGTGAGAATAAGAAAATAACCTGTGGTGTTTTTATTGCTACAGTGACGCTCTCTTCTTTAAGAAAAACTCAATCCAGTTCAATTAAATTGATCTTCTTCAAAATCCCCAAGGGACGTTTATTAAGCCAGTCAGAGTAGTTGCCATCCATGTTGCCTTTCAACTGAAAGATGTCATCCATGTTGCCTTTCAACTGAAAGATGTCATCCATGTTGCCTTTCAACTGAAAGATGTCATCCATGTTGCCTTTCAACACTACATAAAGAGAGACCTAAGACATCACAACACTACATAAAGAGAGACCTGAGACAACACAACACTACATAAAGAGAGACCTAAGACAACACAACACTACATAAAGAGAGACAACACAACACTACATAAAGAGAGACAACACAACACTACATAAAGAGAGACAACACAACATTACATAAAGAGAGACAACACAACACTACATAAAGAGAGACAACACAACACTATATAAAGAGAGACAACACAACACTACATAAAGAGAGACCTAAGACAACACAACACTACATAAAGAGAGACAACACAACATTACATAAAGAGAGACCTGAAACAACACAACACTACATAAAGAGAGACCTGAGACATCACAACACTACATAAAGAGAGACCTGAGACATCACAACACTACATAAAGAGAGACCTGAGACATCACAACACTACATAAAGAGAGACCTGAGACACCACAACACTACATAAAGAGAGACCTGAGACACCACAACACTACATAAAGAGAGACCTGAGACAACACTACACTACATAAAGAGAGACCTGAGACATCACAACACTACATAAAGAGAGACAACACAACACTACATAAAGAGAGACCTGAGACAACACAACACTACATAAAGAGAGACCTGAGACAACACAACACTACATAAAGAGAGACCTAAGACAACACAACACTACATAAAGAGAGACCTAAGACATCCCAACACTACATAAAGAGAGACCTAAGACAACACAGCACTACATAAAGAGAGACCTAAGACAACACAACACTACATAAAGAGAGACCTAAGACAACACAACACTACATAAAGAGAGACCTAAGACATCCCAACACTACATAAAGAGAGACCTAAGACAACACAACACTACATAAAGAGAGACCTAAGTCAACACTACATAAAGAGAGACCTAAGACAACACAACACTACATAAAGAGAGACCTAAGACATCACAACACTACATAAAGAGAGACACCACAACACTACATAAAGAGAGACCTAAGACAACACTAAATTTTTTTTGTTTTTTTTTATTTCACCTTTTTTTAACCAGGTAGGCTAGTTGAGAACACCTTTATTTAACCAGGTAGGCAAGTTGAGAACAAGTTCTCATTTACAATTGCGACCTGGCCAAGATAAAGCAAAGCAGTTCGACACATACAACGACACAGAGTTACACATGGAGTAAAACAAACATACAGTCAATAATACAGTATAAACAAGTCTATATACGATGTGAGCAAATGAGGTGAGATAAGGGAGGTAAAGGCAAAAAGGCCATGGTGGCAAAGTAAATACAATATAGCAAGTAAAACACTGGAATGGTAGATTTGCAATGGGAGAATGTGCAAAGTAGAAATAAAAATAATGGGGGTGCAAAGGAGCAAAATAAATAAATAAATAAAATACAGTAGGGAAAGAGGTAGTTGTTTGGGCTATATTATAGGTGGGCTATGTACAGGTGCAGTAATCTGTGAGCTGCTCTGACAGTTGGTGCTTAAAGCTAGTGAGGGAGATAAGTGTTTCCAGTTTCAGAGATTTTTGTAGTTCGTTCCAGTCATTGGCAGCAGAGAACTGGAAAGAGAGGCGGCCAAAGAAAGAATTGGTTTTGGGGGTGACTAGAGAGATATACCTGCTGGAGCGTGTGCTACAGGTGGGAGATGCAATGGTGACCAGCGAGCTGAGATAAGGGGGGACTTTACCTAGCAGGGTCTTGTAGATGACATGGAGCCAGTGGGTTTGGCGACGAGTATGAAGCGAGGGCCAGCCAACGAGAGCGTACAGGTCGCAATGGTGGGTAGTATATGGGGCTTTGGTGACAAAACGGATTGCACTGTGATAGACTGCATCCAATTTGTTGAGTAGGGTATTGGAGGCTATTTTGTAAATGACATCGCCAAAGTCGAGGATTGGTAGGATGGTCAGTTTTACAAGGGTATGTTTGGCAGCATGAGTGAAGGATGCTTTGTTGCGAAATAGGAAGCCAATTCTAGATTTAACTTGGATTGGAGATGTTTGATATGGGTCTGGAAGGAGAGTTTACAGTCTAACCAGACACCTAAGTATTTGTAGTTGTCCACGTATTCTAAGTCAGAGCCGTCCAGAGTAGTAATGTTGGACAGGCGGGTAGGTACAGGTAGCGATCGGTTGAAGAGCATGCATTTAGTTTTACTTGTATTTAAGAGCAATTGGAGGCCACGGAAGGAGAGTTGTATGGCATTGAAGCTTGCCTGGAGGGTTGTTAACACAGTGTCCAAAGAGGGGCCAGAAGTATACAGAATGGTGTCGTCTGCATAGAGGTGGATCAGAGACTCACCAGCAGCAAGAGCGACCTCATTGATGTATACAGAGAAGAGAGTAGGTCCAAGAATTGAACCCTGTGGCACCCCCATAGAGACTGCCAGAGGTCCGGACAGCAGACCCTCCGATTTGACACACTGAACTCTATCAGAGAAGTAGTTGGTGAACCAGGCGAGGCAATCATTTGAGAAACCAAGGCTGTCGAGTCTGCCGATGAGGATGTGGTGATTGAAAAAAAGCCTTGGCCAGATCAATGAATACGGCTGCACAGTAATGTTTCTTATCGATGGCGGTTAAGATATCATTTAGGACCTTGAGCGTGGCTGAGGTGCACCCATGACCAGCTCTGAAACCAGATTGCATAGCAGAGAAGGTATGGTGAGATTCGAAATGGTTGGTAATCTGTTTGTTGACTTGGCTTTCGAAGACCTTAGAAAGGCATGGTAGGATAGATATAGGTCTGTAGCAGTTTGGGTCAAGAGTGTCACCCCCTTTGAAGAGGGGGATGACCGCAGCTGCTTTCCAATCTTTGGGAATCTCAGACGACACGAAAGAGAGGTTGAACAGGCTAGTAATAGGGGTGGCAACAATTTTGGCAGATAATTTTAGAAAGAAAGGGTCCAGATTGTCTATCCCGGCTGA
>NC_143046.1:87372500-87377500 GCF_057628025.1 Oncorhynchus mykiss
ATATGAAGTTAAGACATGAAGGTCAGTCAATACAAATACATTTCAAGAACTTTTAAAGTTTATTCAAGTGCGGTCGCAAAAAGTGCACAGGATCTCAACATCCTGTTCAGAGGAGACTGCGTGAATCAGGCCTTCATGGTCCAATTGCTGCAAAGAAACCACTACTAAAGGACACAGATAAGAAGAAGATACTTGCTTGGTCCAAGAAGGGGTAGAGGATGGAGGGGTAGAAGGATGGAGGGGTAGAAGGATGGAGGGGTAGAGGATGGATGGGTAGAAGGATGGAGGGGTAGAGGATGGAGGGGTAGAGGATGGAGGGGTAGAGGATGGAGGGGTAGAGGATGGAGGGGTAGAGGATGGAGGGGTAGAAGGATGGAGGGGTAGAGGATGGAGGGGTAGAGGATGGAGGGGTAGAGGATGGAGGGGTAGAAGGATGGAGGGGTAGAAGGATGGAGGAGTAGAGGATGGAGGGGTAGAGGATGGAGGGGTAGAGGATGGAGGGGTAGAGGATGGAGGGGTAGAAGGATGGAGGGGTAGAGGATGGAGGGGTAGAAGGATGGAGGGGTAGAGGATGGAGGGGTAGAGGATGGAGGGGTAGAGGATGGAGGGGTAGAAGGATGGAGGAGTAGAGGATGGAGGGGTAGAGGATGGAGGGGTAGAGGATGGAGGGGTAGAGGCTGGAGGGGTAGAAGGATGGAGGGGTAGAAGGATGGAGGGGTAGAGTATGGAGGGGTAGAAGGATGGAGGGGTAGAGTATGGAGGGGTAGAAGGATGGAGGGGTAGAGTATGGAGGGGTAGAGGATGGAGGGGTAGAGGATGGAGGGGTAGAGGATGGAGGGGTAGAGGATGGAGGGGTAGAGGATGGAGGGGTAGAAGGATGGAGGGGGTAGAGGATGGAGGAGTAGAGGATGGAGGGGTAGAGGAGGGAGGGGTAGAAGGATGGAGGGGTAGAGGATGGAGGAAGAGAGGATGGATTGGTAGAAGGATGGAGGGGTAGAGGATGGAGGAGTAGAGGATGGAGGGGTAGAGGATGGAGGGGTAGAGGATGGAGGGGTAGAAGGATGGAGGGGTAGAGGATGGAGGAGTAGAGGATGGAGGGGTAGAAGGATGGAGGGGTAGAGGATGGAGGGTTAGAGGATGGAGGGGTAGAGGATGGAGGGGTAGAGGATGGAGGGGTAGAAGGATGGAGGGGTAGAGGATGGAGGGGTAGAGGATGGAGGGGTAGAGGATGGAGGGGTAGAGGATGGAGGGGTAGAAGGATGGAGGGGTAGAGGATGGAGGGGTAGAGGATGGAGGGGGAGTGGATGGAGGGGTAGAGGATGGAGGGGTAGAAGGATGGAGGGGTAGAGGATGGAGGGGTAGAGGATGGAGGGTTAGAGGATGGAGGGGTAGAGGATGGAGGGGTAGAAGGATGGAGGGGTAGAAGGATGGAGGGGTAGAGGATGGAGGGTTAGAGGATGGAGGGGTAGAGGATGGAGGGGTAGAGGATGGAGGGTAGAGGATCGAGGGTAGAGGATGGAGGGGTAGAAGGATGGAGGGGTAGAAGGATGGAGGAGGCTAGAGGGTAGAGGATGGAGGGGTAGAAGGATGGAGGGGTAGAGGATGGAGGGGTACAAGGATGGAGGGGTAGAGGATGGAGGGGTAGAGGATGGAGGAGCGTAATCGAGGTGTGTGTGTGTGTGCGTGCGTGCGTGCGTGTGTGTGTGTGTGTGTGTGTGTGTGTGTGTGTGTGTGTGTGTACGAGAACTTAAGAACTGGTAGGGTGGATGGGTTATAACATAACAGGTTTTAACCCTATCCCAAACCTTAACCCTTATCTTAATCCTTATGTTAATCCTTATCTTAACCCTTACCCTATCGCAAACCTTAACCCTTACCTTAACCCTTACCCCCTTACCTTAACTCTTACCCTATCCCAAACCTTAACCCTTACCTTCTTACCTTAACCCTTACCTTAACCCTTACCTTAACCCTTACCTTAACCCTTACCTTAACCCTTACCCATAACCCTTACCTTAACCCTTACCATAACCCTTACCTTAACCCTTACCCATAACCCTTACCTTAACCCTTACCATAACCCTTACCTTAACCCTTACCCATAACCCTTACCTTAACCCTTACCATAACCCTTACCTTAACCCTTACCCATAACCCTTACCTTAACCCTTACCCATAACCCTTACCTTAACCCTTACCTTAACCCTTACCTTAACCCTTACCCATATCCCTTTCCCTATCCCAAACCTTATCCCTTACCCTAACCTTTACCCTAACCCTTACCTTAACCCTTACCTTAACCCTTACCCATAACCCTTACCTTAACCCTTACCCATATCCCTTTCCCTATCCCAAACCTTATCCCTTACCCTAACCCTTACCCTAACCCTTACCTTAACCCTTACCTTAACCCTTACCCTAAACCCTTATCTTAACCATTTAGGAATGAGTTCCAGAAATGTATGTTTTAACTCTATCCAAAACCTTAACCCAAATGTGACATTTGGAGAAAGGTGGATCAACGTCTAATTCTGCAGTGAGACTGTGAGAGCTTGCTCACACACACACAAACACACACACACACACACACACACACACACGAACGCACGCACGCACGCACACACACACACACACACACACACACACACACGAACGCGCACTCACGCACAAACACACACACACACACACACGAACGCACACTCACACACACACACACACACGAACGCACACACACGCACGCACACACACGCACACACACACACACGAACGCACACAAACACACACACACACACACACGAACGCACACTCACACACACACACACACACACACACACACACGAACGCACACACACGCACACACACACACACGAACGCGCACACACACACACACACACACACACACACGGAGGACTGCTGTTTACAGTCTTCTGCAGGCACCCTCAGGCCACCCCTGTCTGTAGGTTTCCAAGATGCCAGCCAATGTTTTTAATTACGCTTTCTTTTTGCTTAAAACCCCAAAAACAGTCCTTGATCCATTGGTGTCGCTCTACATTAGGAGTCACTGAGCTTCTTCCTTTCTGACAGGCCCTACGGTACCTACCCCACCCCCTCTCTCCCCACCCCGCTCTATACCCCACCCCCTCTCTCTAACCCACCCCCTCTCTCTACCCCAGCCCCTCTCTCTCTCTACCCCACCCCCTCTCTCTACCCCAGCCCCTCTCTCTCTCTACCCCACCCCCTCTCTCTACCCCACCCCCTCTCTCTACCCCACCCCCTCTCTCTACCCCAGCCCCTCTCTCTCTCTACCCCCACCCCCTCTCTCTACCCCACCCCTCTCTCTACCCCACCCCTCTCTCTACCCCACCCCCTCTCTCTACCCCACCCCCTCTCTCTACCCCACCCCTCTCTCTCTACCCCACCCCTCTCTCTACCCCACCCCTCTCTCTACCCCACCCCCTCTCTCTACCCCACCCCCTCTCTCTACCCCACCCCCTCTCTCTACCCCACCCCTCTCTCTACCCCACCCCTCTCTCTCTCCGTTCTACCCAGCCCCTCTCTCTACCCCACCCCTTCTCTCTCCTACCCCACCCCTCTCTCTACCACACCCTCTCTCTACCCCACCCCCTCTCTCTAACCCCACCCCTCTCTCTACCCCCGCCCCTCTCTCTACCCAGCCCCCTCTCTCTACCCCAGCCCCTCTCTCTACCCACCCTCTCTACCCCACCCCTCTCTCTACCCCACCCCCTCTCTCTACCCCACCCCCTCTCTCTACACCACCCCCTCTCTCTACCCACCCCTCTCTCTACCACCCCTCTCTCTACCCCACCCCCTCCTCTACCCCACCCCTCTCTCTCTACCCCCACCCCCTCTCTCTACCCCACCCTGTCTCTACCCCACCCCATCTCTCTACCCCACCCCCTCTCTCTACCACACCCCTCTCTCTACCCCTACCCCTCTCTCTACCCCACCCCCTCCTCTACCCCACCCCCTCTCTCTACCACACCCTCTCTCTACCCTACCCCCTCCCTCTACCCCAACCCCCTCTCTCTCTACCCCACCCCCTCTCTCTACCCCACCCCTGTCTCTACCCCACCCCATCTCTCTACCCCACCCCCTCTCTCTACCACCCCTCTCTCTACCCTACCCTCTCTCTACCCCACCCCCTCTCTCTACCCCACCCCCTCTCTCTACCACACCCATCTCTCTACCCCACCCCCTCTCTCTACCCCACCCCCTCTCTCTCTACCCCACCCCCTCTCTCTACCCCACCCCCTCTCTCTACCCCACCCCTCTCTCTACCCCACCCCCTCTCGCTACCCCAACCCCTCTCTCTACCCCACCCCCTCTCTCTACCCCACCCCCTCTCTCTACCACACCCCTCTCTCTACCCACCCCCTATCTCTACCCCACCCCTCTCTCTACCCCACCCCCCCTCTCTACCCCACCCCCTCTCTCTACCCCACCCCTCTCTCTACCCCACCCCCTCTCTGTCTCTCTCTCTACCCCGCACCCTCTCTCTACCCCACCCCCTCTCTGTCTCTCTCTCTACCCCACCCCTCTCTCTACCCCACCCCTCTCTCTACCCCACCCCCTGCGGTACCTGATAGGGAACTACAGCTGAAGAAAGCTAGAGTTTTATGGTTAAGTATATATAGGTGAGATGATCGTATAGATAGGTGAGATATACATTATCGTTTTGACATGTGAGATATACATTATCGTTTCGATAGGTGAGATATACATTATAGTTTAGATAGGTGAGGTATACATTATCGTTTAGATGGGTGAGATATACAATATCGTTTAGATAGGTGATACATACATGATCAATTAGATAGGTGAGACACATTATCATTTAGATAGGTGAGACATACATTATTGTTTTGATAGGTGTCTCTATACCCCACCCCTTCTCCGTCTCTCTCTCTACCCCACCCCCTCTCTGTCTCTCTACCCCACACCCCAGCCCTCTCTCTACCCCACCCCCTCTCTGTCTCTCT
>NC_143046.1:87382500-87407500 GCF_057628025.1 Oncorhynchus mykiss
ATGAAAGAAATTCCATGAATACATTCCAGGTGTCTACCTCATAAAGCTGGTTGAGAGAATGCCAAGAGTGTGCAAAGCTGGGTGGAAAGAAATTCCACAAATACATTTTTTACGTTTTTAAAATATATTATATTTAGGGTAATAATAGCAAAATACACCAGGTGCAATTTTGAAATTAGGGTGTAGATCAGAAGCTTTTCTCTTGTTATGCCAGTCACTGACAGTCACTCAATTAGCGATCTCAGCTAACCATTTACTGATTGGTAGTTAGTCTAGCCAACTGGTAGTTGTAATCATGGCTGAATACTGACTGGGCATGCAGGACACATGCCTAGGGGCCCTGACATCCAGGGGGCCCTGACCTCAAAGGGGCCCCCATTGATTTAGTTAATTTATTCTCACTCAGATCTAAAATGGCAGAAGTGCCAAAATGTGGACAATTCCATGAAATTGGCTTCAAAACTTTACATTTTCTATTCACTGTTATTAAGAGGGGGGCCACTAAAATGTTTTTTGCTGCGAGGTGTGGGGCCCCCACATCAAATCTCGCCTAGAGCCCCAATAGGCTAGAGCCAGCCCTGCGCACACACCAGGAGAAACACCTAGAATGGGAATAGTATTCAAAAGTGTTTGTCCTATTTTGTTGCATTAATTTAATAATAATTTAAATTGATTTTTTGGGGGATTTCATATGATGGACATACATAAAATAGTCCAAATTGGTGAAGTGAAATTATTAAAAATAACTTGTTTCAAAAAATGCGAAAAAAATAAATAAACATAAAAGTGGTGCTTGCATATGTATTCATCCCCTATGAAGCCCCTCCCCGTTTATATGAAGCCCCTCCCCTTTTATATGAAGCCCCTCCCCTTTGCTATGAAGCCCCTAAATAAGATCTGGTGCAACCAATTACCTTCAGAAGTCATATAATTAGTTAAATAAAGTTGTGGAGAAGTACAGATCAGGGTTGGGTTATAAAAAAAATATCTGAAACTTTGAACATCCCACGGAGCACCATTAAATCCATTATTAAAACATGTAAAGAATATGGCACCACAACAAACCTGCCGAGAGAGGGCCGCCCACCAAAACTCGCAGACCAGGCAAGGAGGTCATTAAACAGAGAGGCATCAAAGAGACCAAAGATAACCCTGAAGGAGCTGCAAAGCTCCACAGCAGAGATTGGAGTATCTGTCTATAGGACCTCTTTAAGCCATACAATCCACAGAGCTGGGCTTTACGGAAGAGTGGCCAGAAAAAAAAGCCATTGCTTAAAGAAAACAATAAGCAAACACATTTGGTGTTTTCCAAAAGGCACGTGGGGGATTCCCCAAACATATGGAAGAAGGTACTCTGGTCAGATGAGACTCAAATTGAGCTTTTTGGCATAAAAAAAACACTGACTGGCAAAAAACCCAACACCTCTTTTTGGCCATCAAGGAAAACGCTATGTCTGGTGCAAACCCAACACCTCTCATCACCCGAGAACACCATCCCACAATGAGGCATTGTGGTGGCAGCATCATGCTGTTTTTCATCGTCAGGGAAACTGGTCAGAATTGGAGGAACGACGGATGGCGCTAAATACAGGGACATTTTTGAAGGAAACCTGTTTCAGTCTTCCAGAGATTTGAGACTGGGACGGAGGTTCACCTTCCAGCAGGACAATGACCCTAAGCATAGTGCTAAAGCAACACTCAAGTGCTTTAAGGGGAAACATTTACATTTCTTGGAATGGCCTAGTCAAAGTCCAGACCTCAATCCAATTTGTGAATCTGTGGTATGACTTAAATATTGCTGTGCACCGAAGGAACCCATCCAACTTGAAGGAGCTGGAGCAGTTTTGCCTTGAAGAATTGGCAAAAATCCCAGTGGCTAGATGTGCCAAGCTTATAGAGACATACCCCAAGAGACTTGCAGCTGTAATTGCTGCAAAAGGTGGCTCTACAACGTACTGACTTTGTGGGGGTGAATAGTTATGCATGCTCAAGTTTTCGGCTTTTTATGTCTTATTTCTTGTTTGTTTCACAAAAAATATATATTTTGCATCTTCACAAAGGTAGGCATGTTGTGGAAATCAAATTATACAAACCCCACAAAAATCTATTTGAATTCCAGATTGTAAGGCAACAAAATAGGAACAATGCCAAGAGGGTGAATACTTTCGCAAGGCACTGTTTTACAGTCAATGTTATTCACTATCCCCTTTCCTTCTCCTCCTCCTCCCCTTATCTCCTCCTCCTCCCCTTATCTCCTCCTCCTTATTTTATCCTTATTCTCTCCTCCTCCTCATCCTTCGCTTCTCCTCCTCTTCCCCCTTCTCTCCTCCTCGTCTTTCTCCCATTCTCTTCTCCTCCTCTCCCCCCTCCTCTCCTCCTCCTCCTCCTCTTTCTCCTCCTCTTCCCCCTTCTCTCCTCCTCCTTCTCCTCCCATTCTCTTCTCCTCCTCCCCCCCCTCCTCTCCTCCTCCTCCTCCTCTTTCTCCTCCCGTTCTCTTCTCCTCCTCTTCCCATTCTCTTCTCCTCCTCCCCCCCTCCTCTCCTCCTCCTCCTCCTCTTTCTCCTCCCGTTCTCTTCTCCTCCCCTCCCCTTCTCTTATTCTCCTTTTCCCCTCTCTCTTCCCCTCACCCTCTCTTATCCTCCTCCTCCCTCTTCTCTTCTAGTCCTCCTCCCTCTTCTCTTCTCCTTCTCCTGATCCCTCTTTTCTCCCTCCCCTCCCCCTTCTCCTTCCCCTCCCCCTTCTCTTCTCTTCCCCCTTCTCTCCCCCTCCTCTTCCTCCCCCCTCTCTTCTCCTCCTTCCCCTCCCCCTTCTCTTCCTCCCCCCTCTCTTCTCCTCCTTCCCCTCCCCCTCCTCTTCCTCCCCCCTCTCTTCTCCTCCTTCCCCTCCCCCTTCTCTTCTCGTCAAAATGACCAGTGCTGATCCCCATGTCTGCTGGGTGAGTTATAACCGTTTTGAGATGATAAACCCATGTTCTGACAGCTGTATCACTTCTCAATCTGTGTGTGTGTGTGTGTGTGTGTGTGTGTGTGTGTGTGTGTGTGTGTGTGTGTGTGTGTGTGTGTGTATGTGTGTGTGTGTGTGTGTGTGTGTGTGTGTGCGTGCATGCGTGCGTGCGTGCGTGCGTGCGTGCGTGCGTGTGTGTGTGTGTGCGTGCGTGCGTGCGTGCGTGTGTGTGTGTATGTGTGAGGCATTCTTCCATCTCATCATAAGCTTTTATTTTAGAGCCATATTCATGCCAACAGATTATAAGGCCTCCCAGCCAGCCTGCAGTAAACACACTAAAACACACACACAGAACACGACAGATACTATGACAGATCAATAACAGATGTTATAGAAGAAACTAGGTTGTGTTTATATTTTAGTATACAAATCATTGGACCTTCATCTCTCTCTATCAATTCAATTTCAATTTAAGGGGCTTTATTGGCATATAATCTTTATATTAATTTATATTTATATATTTATTTATATTTATATATTGTAAACATATGTTTATTTTGCTTTGGCAACGTTAACATATAATAAACAAAAGTGAAATCAACAATAAGAAATGAACAGTAAACAATTACACTCACAGAAGTTACAAAATTATAAAGACGTTTCAAATGTCATATTTTGTCTATATATATATATATATATATATATATATATATGTGTATTGTAATGATGTGCAAATTGTTAAAGTACAAAAGGATACATAAATAGTTGATCAAAATTGGGTTTGTTTTCGAATTATCTGTGGGTCTGTGTTATCTGAGGGAAATATGTGTCTCTGATATGGTCATACATTTGGGCAGGAGGTTAAGGAAGTGCAGCTCTGTTTCCACCTCATTTTGTGGGCAGTGTGCACATAGCTTGTCTTCTCTTGAGAGCCAGGTCCGTCTGTCTACGCGCTGCCTTTCTCAATAGCAAGGCTAAGCTCACTGCATCTATACATAGGCTAAGCTTTCCTTAAGTTTGGGTCAGTCACAGTGGTCAGGTATTCTGCCACTGTGTACTCTCTGTTTAGGGTCAGTCACAGGGGTCAGGTATTCTGCCACTGTGTACTCTCTGTTTAGGTCCAGTCACAGGGGTCAGGTATTCTGCCACTGTGTACTCTCTGTTTAGGGTCAGTCACAGTGGTCAGGTATTCTGCCACTGTGTACTCTCTGTTTAGGGCCAAATATAATTCTAGTTTGCCCAGATATTTTTGTCAATTCTTGCCAGTGTGATAAGTAATTATCTTTTTGTTTTCTCATGACTTGGTTGGTCTAATTTTGTTGCTGTCCTGGGGTTCTGTGGGGGTCTGTTTTGTGTTTGTGAACGGAGCCCCATTGAATCAATTAATTTAATTTGACAATTTGTAAAAATCCATACATGAGGGCGCTGGTGACGCCTCCAAATACATAGGTGGTGTATATAGGTGGTGTATATAGGTGGTGTATATAGGTGGTGTATATAGTTGGTGTATATAGGTGGTGTAAATAGGTGGTGTAAATAGTTTGTGTATATAGTTGGTGTATATAGGTGGTGTATATAGTTGGTGTATATAGGTGGTGTATATAGGTGGTGTATATAGGTGGTGTATATAGGTGATGTATATAGGTGGTGTACTGTATACAGGGGATTTACTCTGCATAACCTCCAAATACAATTTAAGAAAATCATCAATTGTGGTCCTTTTGAAGAGGGGAAGGGGAATTCCACAAGGTGACCGTAATGACAACAGACAATGTTTGTTTCACAGAATCCTATAATTAATATAATATATAATAATATATATTGATATATAATTAATATAATTTTTTATAATATTATTAATAATAAACAATTCATATAATTTCCTAATAATCAACTATCAACAGGTACATCTTGTTTGTTTCCTTGTTTGTTACATAAATACTTATTTTCCACCATAATTTGCAAATAAATTCATTAAAAATCCTACAATGTGATTTTCTGGATTTTTTTTCTCATTTTGTCTGTCATAGTTGAAGTGTACCTATGATGAAAATTACAGGCCTCTCTCATCTTTTTAAGTGGGAGAACTTGCACAATTGGTGGCTGACTAAATACTTTTTTGCCCCACTGTATATAAACAATAAATCACTAATATAAATATATATATATATACTGTATATGACCAGCTTTCTTAGGGGACTCTTCTCCAGGTTCATCTCTCTGTAGGTGATGGCTTTGTTATGGAAGGTTTGGGAATCGCTTCCTTTTAGGTGGTTGTAGAATTTAACGGCTCTTTTCTGGATTTTGATCATCAGCAGGTGTCGGCCTAATCCTGCTCTGAATGCATAATTTGATGTCCTACGTTGTACAAGGACGATATTGTTGCAGAATTCTGCATGCAGATTCTCAATTTGGTGTTTGTCCGATTTTGTGAATTATTGGTTGGTGAGACCTCACAACATATATGTCACGGCTTTCTTCCTGGGAAGGAAAGGCGGACCAAAACGCAGCGTGGTTAGGGTTAAACGTCTTTAATCCAGACCAATACAGAGAAAACACTACAAATACACAAAACAAGAAGAATACGGCTGCCTAAATATGGTTCCCAATCAGAGACATCGATAAACACCTGCCTCTGATTGAGAACCACTCTAGGCAGCCATAGATTTACCTAGACAACTAAACTGAACACAACCCCATAAATCTACAAAAAAAAAACCTAGACAAGACAAACACGTAAATCACCCATGTCACACCCTGGCCTGACCAAAATAATAAAGAAAACAAAGATAACTAAGGCCAGGGCGTGACAATATAAAACTTACTGATTTTATTGTCCCCATGAAGAAATGTTGTTGCAGTGTCATGTACACGTTTAAAGTGGCGTTTAAATACAAAACAAAATGACAATACCAACTTTCATAACAGTTACATACCAATTAAAATAGACTAGCCTGCTGGCCTTACTGAGTCGATAGTAACATTAGTCTGCTGGCCTTACTGAGTCGATAGTCACATTAGCCTGCTGGCCTTACTGAGTCGATAGTCACATTAGCCTGCTGGCCTTACTGAGTCAATAGTAACATTAGCCCGAGCTATTTAGGAGGGATAACACACCTGGCACAAAAGGCAATGGGCTCTATGACTGATTCAAGTGTTTTTTGCCAGATCCTAAATGGTATGTTGAATTTGATGTTCCTTCTGATGGCATAGAAGGCCCTGCTTGCCTTGTCTCTCAGCTCATTCACAGCTTTGTAAGTTACCTGTGGCGCTGATGTTTAGGCCGAGGTATGTATAGTTTTTTGTGTGCTCTAGGTCAACATTGTCTTGATTGAATTTGTATTCCTGGCAACTGGACCTTTGGAACACCATTATTTTTGCATTACTGAGATTTACTGTCAGGTCGGACAGAATCTGTGCAGAAGATCTAGGTGCTGCTGTATGCCCTCCTTGGTTAGTGACAGAAGCACCAGATCATCAGCAAACAGTAGATATTTGACTTCAGATTCTAGTAGGGTGAGGCCGGGTGCTGCAGACTGTTCTAGTGCCTTCGCCAATTCGTTGATATATTTTTTGAAAAAGGTGGGGCTTAAGCTGCATCCCTGTCTCACCCCACGGCCCTGTGGAAAAAAATGTGTGTGTTTTTTGCCAATTTTCCCAGCAGACTTGTTGTTTGTGTATATGGATTTTATAATGTCGTATGTTTTTCCCCCAACACCACTAAATCAATTTGTATAGCAGACCCTCATATTGAAATCGACAAAGCATGAGAAGACTTTGCCTTTCTTTTGGTTTGTTTGTTTGTCAATTAGGGTGTGTAGGCTGAATATGTGGTCTGTCGTACGATAATTTGGTAAAAAGCCAATTTGACATTTGCTCAGTACATTGTTTTCACTGAGGAAAAGTACAAGTCTGCTATTAATGATAATACAGAGGATTTTCCCAAGGTTGCTGTTGACACATATTCATATATCTCACGGAAGTTATTGGGGTCAAATTTGTCCCCACTTTTGTGGATTTGGGTGATCAGTCCTTGGTTCCAAAATATTGGGGAAGATGCCAGAGCTAAGAATGACGTTATAGAGTTTTAGTATAGCCCATTGGAATTTGTTGCCTGTATATTTGATCGTTTCATTGAGGATACCATCAACACCACAGGCCTTTTTGGGTTGGAGGGTTTGTATTTTGTCCTGTAGTTCATTCAATGTAATTGAAGAATCCAGTCAGTTCTGGTCATCTCTTAATGTTGATTCTAAGATTTGTATTTGATCACGTTATATGTTTTCGCTGTTTGTTCTTTGTTATAGAGCCCCAAAAAATTGGAGAAGTGGATTATACATCTGTTTTGGACAGATAACTCTTTGTGTTGTTGTTTGTTTAGTGTTTTCCAATTTTCCCAGAAGTGGTTAGAGTCTATGGATTCTTCAATTACATTGAGCTGATTTCTGACGTGCTGTTCCTTCTTTTTCCGTAGTGTATTTCTGTATTGTTTTAGCGATTCACCATAGTGAAGTTGTAGATTTTCTGGGTCTCTATGTTTTTGGTTGGACAGGTTTCTCAATTTATTTTCTTAGGTTTTTGCATTCATCAAATCATTTGTCATTGTTGTTAAGTTTCTTTGGCTTTCTGTTTGATATGTTTAGATTTGCTAGGGAAGCTGAGATTTCAAATATACTGTTTAGCTTTTCTATTGCCAAGTTTACACCTTAACTATTACAGTGGAATTTTTTGACCATGAAGTTGTCTAAAAGGGATTGCATTTTTTGTTCCCTAATTATTTTTTTGGTAGGTTTACACAATACTTTCCTTCCAGCTATAGCATTTCTTAATATTATTAAATCACCTTGGCTTTAATGCCTCATGATTGAGTATTCCTCTGTTCAAGTAGACTGTGATTTTTGCTGTGGTCTGATTGGGGTGTCAGTGGGCTGACTGTGAACGCTCTGAGAGACTCTGGTTAAGGTCAGCGATAAAGTAGTCTGCATACCCAGCATGCAACAGAGCTGCAGGAGTCGTGACCCGTTTTATTTGGTTATGTACTCGTAGTTGTGTCTACGGGGGGCACATGGGGGAGGGAATCCTGTTACCTCCAGGTAGGTGTTTGTCCACATGTGTGCCGAGGGTGTCAGGTTCTTGCCCTGTTCTGGCATTTAGGTCGCCACAGACTAGTACATCTCCCTGGGCCTGGAAATGATTGATTTCCCCCTCCAGAATGGAGAAGCTGTCTTGATTCTAGTGGGGGGATATAGGTAGCACACAGGAGGACATTTTTCTCTGTTAAGATCATTTCCTTTTGAATTTCTAGCCAAATATAAAATGTTCCTGTTTTGATTAATCTAATAGAGTGAGTTAGGTCTGCTCTATACCAAATTAGCATACCCCCTGAGTCCCTTCCCTGTTTCACATCTGGTAGTTTGGTGGATGGGACGACCAGCCCTCTGTAACCTACAGTAGAAGACGGGTCCATCTCCTCTATACCATGTTTCCTGTAGGATGTCTGTATTTCTGATTTCTTTGATGAAATCCAGGTTCCTGCTCTTTGGGCCAAAGGCAGATGACCTCTGACCTTGGAAATTCCAGGGTGAGATAGTGAAGGATTTGTTTTCCATAGAGTGTCCAATGTTGTTGGTCGTGTGGTTTGTCCTCAGACCAGTAAGTGTGAGCAGAGCCTGCTGAACATCTGGTATATGCCAATGGCTTGGGCTAGAATAAGAGTGGGGGGTTGGGCCTGTTTGCTCAGGGCCTGGGCGTATGTGTTACTATCATGTTGAGGCCCTCTTTGAGGGAGTGGGTGGCATGGGGGGTTGATTGGTTGGTGTGGGGGTGGGGGGGGTCCCGCAGGTCTAGGAGAGTGTCTCACTGGTCTGGGCGGGGTGTTTGTTGATCTGTTGTTGTGTGAGTTGTTGGGGCTGCGGTTGAGGGAGATGTCCTTTAGGATCCGGGCGAAGGTGGGCACTACTGCCTTGTGTGTCTCTCTCTCTCTCTCTCTTGTTTGAGTGAAAGAGTGCGTGTGTTGTGGAGAGTTAGATATTCACAACTTTCTTTCAGTTTTCTATTTCTTGGTGGCATTCTTTTGGTTTTCTTCTGTGCTTGATTAAGGTTATTATTTTTGTTGTGGTAGAATTAAGTATTTAGTTTGTCGTATTGAAATTACCCTGAATTAGCCCGAATGGGGACGCCGTCCCTGTCACTTTCAGCACGGCTTTAGGTGTGTTGATGAAGCTACTGTCACTGTGGAGGAGTTTCTGGTCGCCATAGGAGAGAAGGTAGGATATGAGAATGTTGCTTATGTGTCACGGATGAATAAAGCGGTGGTGGTTTTTCTTAAAGAAGAGAGTCTTGTAGATCAGATGGTTGAGCATGGTGTACTTCTTAAAGAAGAGTGTCTGGTTGATCGGATGGTTGAGCATGGTGTACTTCTTAAAGAAGAGTGTCTTGTAGATCGTATGGTTGAGCATGGTGTACTTCTTAAAGAAGAGAGTCTTGTAGATCGGATGGTTGAGCATGGTGTACTTCTTAAAGAAGAGAGTCTGGTTGATCGTATGGTTGAGCATGGTGTACTTCTTAAAGAAGAGTGTCTTGTTGATCGGATGGTTGAGCATTGGCGTACTTCTTAAAGAAGAGTGTCTTTTAGATCGTATGGTTGAGCATGGTGTACTTCTTAAAGAAGAGTGTCTGGTTGATCGGATGGTTGAGCATGGTGTACTTCTTAAAGAAGAGTGTCTTGTTGATCGGATGGTTGAGCATGGTGTACTTCTTAAATAAGAGTGTCTGGTTGATCGTATGGTTGAGCATGGTGTACTTCTTAAAGAAGAGTGTCTTGTTGATCGGATGGTTGAGCATTGGCGTACTTCTTAAAGAAGAGTGTCTTTTAGATCGTATGGTTGAGCATGGTGTACTTCTTAAAGAAGAGTGTCTGGTTGATCGGATGGTTGAGCATGGTGTACTTCTTAAAGAAGAGTGTCTTGTTGATCGGATGGTTGAGCATGGTGTACTTCTTAAAGAAGAGTGTCTGGTTGATCGTATGGTTGAGCATGGTGTACATCTTAAAGAAGAGTGTCTTGTTGATCGTATGGTTGAGCATGGTGTACTTCTTAAAGAAGAGTGTCTGGTTGATCGTATGGTTGAGCATGGTGTACTTCTTAAAGAAGAGTGTCTTGTTGATCGGATGGTTGAGCATGGTGTACTTCTTAAATAAGAGTGTCTGGTTGATCGTATGGTTGAGCATGGCGTACTTCTTAAAGAAGAGTGTCTTGTAGATCGTATGGTTGAGCATGGTGTACTTCTTAAAGAAGAGTGTCTGGTTGATCGTATGGTTGAGCATGGTGTACTTCTTAAAGGAATGTTTATTCAAGATACCCCGCTTTTTTCTCCGCCAACAAGGGTAACGATTTCAAATGTACTGCCGTTTATTCCCAATGAGCTGTTGGAACACGAGTTATTGCGCTTTGGGAAGTTCGCCAGTTCAATTAAGGTTGTCCCGTTGGGTTGCAAACACCCGGCGTTGAAACAGGTAATGTCATTTCGACGACAGGTGTTTATGTTTTTCGACTCACCGGAGCAGACTTTGGAGTTATTATTTTAAGTCAAGTATGACAATAGACTGTATATGGTTTATGGTAGTACGGGTAGTCAACGGTGTTTTGAGTGTGGGGATGTTGGCCATAAGCGACGCGCAGGTGGTCATCGTAACGGCTGGGCCCACTGATGTACGGAGAGGTGGGCCAACAGCGGTAGAGCAGCCACAAGCACCTGTTGCTGAGGAACAAGTTATCCGTATTGAGGGCACGGAGTTGCAACTTGTAATAGAGGGAAATGTTATGCTGCAGAAAAGTATTGTTGTAGAAGGTAAGGATGGATCTGAAGAGCCATTTCCTCAGACTGGTGCGGAGGTGCCCAGTACGAGTGCTGGGGTACAGGAGGGGGTTCATATAGAGCTAGGCTCCCAGGTAGTGGAGGAGATGCCCACTACAAGTGCTGGGGTTCATGTGGAGCTAGGCTCCCAGGTAGTGGAGGAGATGCCTGCTACGAGTGATGGGATGCAAGTGGGGAGTGTTGAAAGGGATGTGGTAGAGGAGAGTCAGTTGTCTGTGGCCTCAGCTGAGGATCAGGAGAAGGATATGGATATCTCCTTTGATATGATAGCAGCTGGTGAGGACTAGAGGAGATAAATTAGTTTCTGGATCAGACTTTTGGGAAATCTGTCAAATTGGCAGATTATTTTGATGTTGATCAGCTGTGGTATTACAGAAGACGGTGGGGTTGAGTTCAGCTGAGTGAGAAGAAGCGGTTTCGCTTGAGGAAATGTATTACTGCTGTTGCAACAGCAAAAGGTGGTGGGAAACGTGGTCAGGTTAAGAGAAGCATGGTGATGATCATGCCTCTGTCACGTTCTGACCATCGTTCGTGTGTGTTTTCCTTGTTTTAGTGTTGGTCAGGACGTGAACTGGGTGGGCATTCTATGTTGGATGTCTTGTTTGTCTATTTCTATGTCCGGCCTGATATGGTTCTCAATCAGAGGCAGGTGTTAGTCATTGTCTCTGATTGGGAACCATATTTAGGTAGCCTGGGTTTCACTGTGTGTTTGTGGGTGATTGTCCTTAGTGTTAGTTTGCACCAGTTTAGGCTGTTTTCGGTTTTCATTACATTTATTATTTTGCACTGTTTGTATTTAGATTCGTGTTGCTATAGTCACAATAAACATGGATCGCAATCTACACGCCGCATTTTGGTCCGACTCTCCTTCACACCTAGAAAACCGTTACAGAATCACCCACCACAAGAGGACCCTGGGCTAAACCAGGGGAGTGTAGCCGCCCAAAGGAGCAGCCCAAAGAGGAGGTATGGACATGGGAGGACGAATTAGAAGGAAGAGGACCCTGGGCTCAGCCAGGAGAATATCGCCGCCCCAAAGAAGAACTGGAGGCGGCGAAAGCGGAGAGGCGCAGATATGAGGAGGCAGCACGACGTAGCGGATGGAAGCCTGAGAAGCAGCCCCAAAAATTTCTTGGGGGGGGGCTAACAGGGAGTATGGCTACGCCAGGTAGGAGACCTGGGCAGACTCCCTGTGCTTACCGGGGGGCTAGAGAGACCGGACAGGCACCGTGTTATGCAGTGGTGCGCACGGTGTCTCCAGTGCGGGTGCATAGCCCGGTGCGGTATATTCCAGCTCCGCGTGTTGGCCGGGCTAGATTGAGCGTCGAGCCTAATGCCATGAAGCCGGCTCTACGCAGCTGGTCCCCAGTGCGTCTCCTTGGGCCGGCTTACATGGCACCAGCCTTGCGCTCGGTGTCTCCGGTTCGCCTGCATAGCCCAGTGCGGGCTATTCCACCTCGCCGCACTGGCAGGGCGACCGTGAGCATTCAACCAGGTAAGGTTGGGCAGGCTCGGTGCTCAAGAGCTCCAGTGCGCCTGCACGGTCCGGTTATTCCAGTACCACCTCCACACCCCAGCCCTCCGGTAGCAGCTCCCCGCACCAGGCTTCCTGTGCGTGTCCTCGGCCCAGTACCACCAGTGCCAGCACCACGCATCAGGCCTACAGTGCGCCTCGCCTGTCCAGCGCTGTCGGAGCCCTCCTCTCCAGCGCTGTCGGAGTCTCCCGCCTGTCTAGCGCTGTTAGAGCCTTCCTCCTCTACAGCGCTGCCGGAGTCTCCCGCCTGTTCAGAACTGCCAGTCTGCAAGGAGCTGCCAGTCTGCAAGGAGCTGCCAGTCTGCAAGGAGCTGCCAGTCTGCAAGGAGCTGCCAGTCTGCAAGGAGCTGCCAGTCTGCATAGAGCTGCCAGTCTGCAAGGAGCTGCCAGTCTGCAAGGAGCCGCCAGAGCTGCCTGTCTGCAGGATGCCGCCAAAGCTGCCAGTCTGCAAGGAGCCGCCAGAGCTGCTAGTCTGCAAGGAGCCGCCAGAGCTGCCAGTTAGCATGGAGCAGCCAGGGCCGCCAGTCAGCATGGAGCAGCCAGGGCCGCCAGTCAGCATGGAGCAGCCAGGGCCGCCAGTCAGCATGGAGCAGCCAGGGCCGCCAGTCAGCATGGAGCAGCCAGGGCCGCCAGTCAGCATGGAGCAGCCAGGGCCGCCAGTCAGCATGGAGCAGCCAGTCATCATGGAGCAGCCAGTCAGCATGGAGCAGCCAGATCTGCCAGTCGACCAGACTCTTCCAGCTCTGCCAGTCGACCAGACTCTTCCAGATCTGCCAGTCGATCAGACTCTTCCAGATCTGCCAGTCGACCAGACTCTTCCAGATCTGCCAGTCGACCAGACTCTTCCAGATCTGCCAGTCGACCAGACTCTTCCAGATCTGCCAGTCGACCAGACTCTTCCAGATCTGCCAGTCGACCAGACTCTTCCAGATCTGCCAGTCGACCAGACTCTTCCAGATCTGCCAGTCGACCAGACTCTTCCAGATCTGCCAGTCGACCAGACTCTTCCAGATCTGCCAGTCGACCAGACTCTTCCAGATCTGCCAGTCGACCAGACTCTTCCAGATCTGCCAGTCGACCAGACTCTTCCAGATCTGCCAGTCGACCAGACTCTTCCAGATCTGCCAGTCGACCAGACTCTTCCAGATCTGCCAGTCGACCAGACTCTTCCAGATCTGCCAGTCGACCAGACTCTTCCAGATCTGCCAGTCGACCAGACTCTTCCAGATCTGCCAGTCGGCCAGACTCTTCCAGATCTGCCAGTCGGCCAGGATCTGCCAGAACCGCCAGCCAGCCAGGATCTGCCGGATCTAACTACCTGCCTGAGCTTCCCCTCAGTGCTGTGCTACCCATCAGTCCCGAGCTACTTCTGTCCCGAGCTGCCCCTCTGTCTCGAGCTGACCCTCTGTCCCGAGCTGTCATTAAGAAGGGTTACCTATCTAGGGACGCTAAGGAGGTGGACTAAAACTGTTATGGAGTGGGGTCCACGTCCAGCGCCAGAGCCGCCACCGCGGACAGATGCCCACCCACACCCTCCCCCATAGGTTTAAGTTGTGCGTCCGGAGTCCGCACCTTGGAGGGGGGGTACTGTCACGTTCTGACCATCGTTCGTGTGTGTTTTCCTTGTTTTAGTGTTGGTCAGGACGTGAACTGGGTGGGCATTCTATGTTGGATGTCTTGTTTGTCTATTTCTATGTCCGGCCTGATATGGTTCTCAATCAGAGGCAGGTGTTAGTCATTGTCTCTGATTGGGAACCATATTTAGGTAGCCTGGGTTTCACTGTGTGTTTGTGGGTGATTGTCCTTAGTGTTAGTTTGCACCAGTTTAGGCTGTTTTCGGTTTTCATTACATTTATTATTTTGCACTGTTTGTATTTAGATTCGTGTTGCTATAGTCACAATAAACATGGGATCGCAATCTACACGCCGCATTTTGGTCCGACTCTCCTTCACACCTAGAAAACCGTTACAGCCTCATTGGGTGTATTTTTTCTCTGTGTTTTCTTCTGCCTTTCCTTTCTCTTTTCTATATGGAGGGACTAAGGGGAGGTTCTCTCAATATTAATGGGGGAAGGGACAGGAATAAGAGGGCTTGGGTATTAGAAGTAATGAAACAGTAAAGGCTTCATGTAGTTTTTTCTACAGGAGACACATAGTGATGAGGAAAATGAGGTTGACTGGGGTATGTGGTGGGAGGGGCAGCATGTACTCAGCCAAGGTACTAATTCCAGTGCTGGGGTAGCAATCATGTTTTCCTCAGGTTCAGGGGTGACTGTGGTATCTACAACAGAGATTGTCAAGGGTCGGGTTTTATTGGTCAAGGTGGATGTTATGTTTTTATTAATATTTATATATATATTATTTTATGTTGATGCTCCTAATGAGGGTACAGAGCATATTGCTATATTTTATCAAATAAAGGAAACCTTAAGACAGTGTGATCAAGAGGGGTGTATGGTTTTAGGGGGGGACTGGAACTGTGTGATCAAGAGGGGTGTATGGGGGCTGTATTGGGGCTGTATGAGGGGCTGTATGGGGGTGAGGGCTGTATGGGGGTGAGGGCTGTATGGGGGCTGTATTGGGTCTGTATGGGGGTCTGTATGGGGGTGAGGGCTGTATGGGGGTCTGTATGGGGGGCTGTATGGGGGTCTGTATGGGGGTGAGGGCTGTATTGGGGCTGTATGGGGGTCTGTATGGGGGTCTGTATGGGGGCTGTATTGGGTCTGTATGGGGGACTGTATTGGGGCTGTAACGGGGCTGTATTGGGTCTGTATGGGGGTCTGTATTGGGGCTGTATGGGGGTGAGGGCTGTATGGGGGCTGTATTGGGGCTGTATGGGGGTGAGGGCTGTATTGGGGCTGTATGGGGGCTGTATGGGGGCTGTATTGGGGCTGTATGGGGGCTGCATGGGGGTGAGGGCTGTATGGGGGCTGTATTGGGGCTGTATGGGGGCTGTATGGGGGTGAGGGCTGTATGGGGGCTGTATTGGGGCTGTATGGGGGCTGTATGGGGGCTGTATGGGGGCTGTATGGGGGTGAGGGCTGTATTGGGGCTGTATGGGGGCTGTATGGGGGCTGTATTGGGGCTGTATGGGAGCTGCATGGGGGTGAGGGCTGTATGGGGGCTGTATTGGTGCTGTATGGGGGGCTGTATGGGGGGTTTTAGGGGGGGACTGGAACTGTACAGTGGATTTTCTACTGTATCTCTACTGTAGTAGGGTTGGAAGGTTAGACAGGTTGTATGTATCTGATCTCTACTGTAGTAGGGTTGGAAGGTTAGACAGGTTGTATGTATCTGATCACTACTGTAGTAGTTAATGAAGGTTAGACAGGTTGTATGTATCTAACCACTAATGTAGTAGGGTTGGAAGGTTAGACAGGTTGTATGTATCTGACCACTAATGTAGTAGGGTTGGGAGGTTAGACAGGTTGTATGTCTCTGACCACTACTGAAGTAGGGTTGGAAGGTTAGACAGGTTGTATCTATCTGATCACTACTGTGGTAGGGTTGGAAGGTTAGACAGGTTGTATCTATCTGATCACTACTGTAGTAGGGTTGGAAGGTTAGACAGGTTGTATGTATCTGACCACTAATGTAGTAGGGTTGGGAGGTTAGACAGGTTGTATGTCTCTGACCACTACTGAAGTAGGGTTGGAAGGTTAGACAGGTTGTATCTATCTGATCACTACTGTGGTAGGGTTGGAAGGTTAGACAGGTTGTATCTATCTGATCACTACTGTAGTAGGGTTGGAAGGTTAGACAGGTTGTATGTATCTGATCACTACTGTAGTAGGGTTGGGAGGTTAGACAGGTTGTATGTCTCTGACCACTACTGAAGTAGGGTTGGAAGGTGTGATTTATTCCTGTGGGTTTCTCTGGTCATCATAATGTGTCTGTTGATATTCACTTGTCCACGAAGGTCATCACCTTACTGGTATTTTAATGTTTAATGGGGGCTGTATGGGGGCTGTATTGGGGCTGTATGGGGGCCGCATGGGGGTGAGGGCTGTATGGGGGCTGTATTGGGGCTGTATGGGGGCTGTATGGGGGCTGTATGGGGGCTGTATGGGGGTGAGGGCTGTATTGGGGCTGTATGGGGGCTGTATGGGGGCTGTATTGGGGCTGTATGGGAGCTGCATGGGGGTGAGGGCTGTATGGGGGCTGTATTGGTGCTGTATGGGGGGCTGTATGGGGGGTTTTAGGGGGGGACTGGAACTGTACAGTGGATTTTACTGTTGATCGCACCACTGAAGAACCTCACCTGCGGTCAGCTACCTGCCTGTCTGGTCTATTAACTGAGTTTGAGCTTTCTGATGTGTGGAGAGTAAGGAATGCAAAAGTTAGGCAGTACACATGGCTAAACGTTAATGAAGGTCGTGTCAGTGCAGCAAGGTTAGACAGGTTGTATGTATCTGATCACTACTGTAGTAGGGTTGGAAGGTTAGACAGGTTGTATGTATCTGACCACTACTGTAGTAGGGTTGGAAGGTTAGACAGGTTGTATGTATCTGACCACTACTGTAGTAGGGTTGGAAGGTTAGACAGGTTGTATCTATCTGATCACTACTGTAGTAGGGTTGGAAGGTTAGACAGGTTGTATGTATCTGATCACTACTGTAGTAGGGTTGGAAGGTTAGACAGGTTGTATGTATCTGATCACTACTGTAGTAGGGTTGGAAGGTTAGACAGGTTGTATCTATCTGATCACTACTGTGGTAGGGTTGGAAGGTTAGACAGGTTGTATCTATCTGATCACTACTGTAGTAGGGTTGGAAGGTTAGACAGGTTGTATGTATCTGACCACTAATGTAGTAGGGTTGGGAGGTTAGACAGGTTGTATGTCTCTGACCACTACTGAAGTAGGGTTGGAAGGTGTGATTTATTCCTGTGGGTTTCTCTGGTCATCATAATGTGTCTGTTGATATTCACTTGTCCACGAAGGTCATCACCTTACTGGTATTTTAATGTTTAATGGGGGCTGTATGGGGGCTGTATTGGGGCTGTATGGGGGCCGCATGGGGGTGAGGGCTGTATGGGGGCTGTATTGGGGCTGTATGGGGGCTGTATGGGGGCTGTATGGGGGCTGTATGGGGGCTGTATGGGGGTGAGGGCTGTATTGGGGCTGTATGGGGGCTGTATGGGGGCTGTATTGGGGCTGTATGGGAGCTGCATGGGGGTGAGGGCTGTATGGGGGCTGTATTGGTGCTGTATGGGGGGCTGTATGGGGGGTTTTAGGGGGGGACTGGAACTGTACAGTGGATTTTACTGTTGATCGCACCACTGAAGAACCTCACCTGCGGTCAGCTACCTGCCTGTCTGGTCTATTAACTGAGTTTGAGCTTTCTGATGTGTGGAGAGTAAGGAATGCAAAAGTTAGGCAGTACACATGGCTAAACGTTAATGAAGGTCGTGTCAGTGCAGCAAGGTTAGACAGGTTGTATGTATCTGATCACTACTGTAGTAGGGTTGGAAGGTTAGACAGGTTGTATGTATCTGACCACTACTGTAGTAGGGTTGGAAGGTTAGACAGGTTGTATGTATCTGACCACTACTGTAGTAGGGTTGGAAGGTTAGACAGGTTGTATCTATCTGATCACTACTGTAGTAGGGTTGGAAGGTTAGACAGGTTGTATGTATCTGATCACTACTGTAGTAGGGTTGGAAGGTTAGACAGGTTGTATGTATCTGATCACTACTGTAGTAGGGTTGGAAGGTTAGACAGGTTGTATCTATCTGATCACTACTGTGGTAGGGTTGGAAGGTTAGACAGGTTGTATCTATCTGATCACTACTGTAGTAGGGTTGGAAGGTTAGACAGGTTGTATGTATCTGATCTCTACTGTAGTAGTTAATGAAGGTTAGACAGGTTGTATGTATCTGATCACTACTGTAGTAGGGTTGGAAGGTGTGATATTACTCCTGTGGGTTTCTCTGATCATCATAATGTGTCTGTTGATATTCACTTGTCCACGAAGGTCATCACCTTACTGGTATTTTAATGTTAAGTTGTTACATGATGTCATGTTTTGTGACAAGTTTTTGTTGTTTTGGGAAAAATGGAGGGTTACAAAAGGGAATTTTGAGTCCTTGAGACAATAGTGGGAGGTTCTTGAGACAATGGTGGGAGGTTCTTGAGACAATGGTGGGAGGTTCTTGAGACAATGGTGGGAGGTTCTTGAGACAATGTGGGAGGTTGGGAATGCCCAAATACGAGTATTTTGTCAACAGTATACTGCTCTGTATAGTATTGAAGTTAAAGATAATATCAGGGCCTTTGAACAGGACATCAAGTCTATTGAATTGAAGCTGCTCACTCAGAACGACCCTGGACTAGTCATGAACTTACAGGACAAGAGACATGAACTGAGGTCGTTTCTACATGAAAGAGTGAAGGTTGCTCTGATTAGGTCTCGTTTAGCTTCCCTCAAGGATACGGACAGTCGACATTGCAACGTAAACAGATGGCCTGCCTTCGTCTCCCTGATGGGAAGGTGACCACGGATGACAGTGAAATGCGTCAACATGCCGGGGATTTCTACTCTGCCCTCTATAAGGCGGAGGATTGGGATCCTCTGTGTGCTGAACAGTTGTTACACGGTCTTCCTCAATTGGGACCTGAACAGAGAGTCGCATTGGACTCTGACATTACACTGCAAGAGCTGTCCACAGCAGTTATGCAGCTCTCAACAGGCCGAGCCCCTGGCATCGATGGTTTACCATCTGAGTTTTAGAAGCGCTTTTGCGGGTCTATTGGGGTGGATTTTTATGAAGTGGTGTGTGAATATTTTAATGAGGGTTCTCTTCCTGTATCCTGTCAACATGCGTGCTTTCACTGTTGCCAAAAAAGGGGGATTTGGCTCTTCTAAAAAATTGGAGACCTGTTGCTTTGCTGTGTGCAGAATATAAAATTGTATCTAAATGTCTCTCAAACAGGTTGAAAGAGTGTCTGGGATTGTTGGTCCACAAGGACCAGTCTTACTGTGTACCTGACCTCTCTATCGTAGATAACTTGTTTCTGATAAGAGATGTTTTAGACATCTGTAAACGGTCTGATGTGAATGTGGGTTTACTTTCTTTGGATCAGGAGAAGCCTTTGATCGTGTGGACCACCAGTAATTGTTCAAGACAATGAAAGCCTTTGGGTTTGGGGGATGTTTTTTTGTCTTGGATGAGTTTACTGTATGCTGGGGCCTCGTGTATGGTGAAGGTGGGGGGTGGTTTGAGTTGCCCCATCCCTGTCCAAAGGGGAATCAGGCAGGGATGCCCAATTTCAGGACAGTTATATAGTCTGGCGATTGAACCAATGCTTTGTTTTTTTTTGTAGTTGTGTTGTTTAATTTTGTGTTAGGGGCAGCAAAATTAGCGATATGGAAGACCCGAAAGAACAGTATTCGGGGACAGGGGTCTGTGGATGCGGTGGGAATGCTGGAGGGAATGTTGGCAGCGAGACTGAGGGTTGAGTTTGCCTATTATAAACTTGTCAACAATATTGATCTGTTTTTGAGTATATGGGGTACTCAGAGGCTGTTGTGTTTAGTTACTGTGGAGGAGGAATTGGAGTTGTGTTTTTAACTGATGTGTAACTGTGGTTTTGTATGAGTATTTATTGTGTGGTGGGACCCCAGACCCAATACAGATTATTTCAATCTCTCTCTCTCTCTCTCTCTCTCTCTCTCTCTCTCTCTCTCTCTCTCTCTCTCTCCCTCTCCCTCTCCCTCTCCCTCTCCCTCTCCCTCTCTCTCTCTCTCTCTCTCTCTCTCTCTCTCTCTCTCTCTCTCTCTCTCTTCCAAGGGCACAGCAGTTCTGTGCAGATGTGTCTTTTCTTCTTCATTAGGCATCAGCCACTCACCCTAGGCCTGATTTCACACAGTGTGTGTGTGTGTGTGTGTGTGTGTGTGTGTGTGTGTGTGTGTGTGTGTGGTGTGTGTGCCACTCTGCTGGTCATACCAGCAGAATAAAGATCAGTGCCTTCCTGCTCTGCCAGACAGGTGTGTGTGAGAGAATATTTGTGCCTTAAGTCAATTGACTTGTCATGTGTGTTCGCTTGCAGTCGCTGGACTTTACCAATTGTCTCAATGCCTAGGGCACCCAACACACACACACACATACACACACACACACGCACGCACGCACACACGCACACACACACGCACGCACACACAGCCAGACTGCTTCTAAACAGGGTTACAGAGGTTAATGTAGTCAAGTCAGGAGAAACAACCAGCTGCTAGCCTTCTAATGCCTCATACAACACCATGTAGAGGAGAGGAGGGGGAGGGAGGAGGCTGGAAGGAGGGAGGAGGGGGAGAGGAGGGTTAGGAAGGAGGGAGGGAAAAGAGGGAGGGAGGAGGGGGAAGGAGGGAGGAAGGGGAGGGAGAGAGGGAGGAGGAGAAGGCAGGGTGGAAGTGGGAGGGAAGAAGGGGGAGGGAGGAGGGAGGAAGAAAGAGGTAGGGAGGGAGGGGGGGAAGTGGAAGGGAGGGTGGGAGGGAGGAAGGAAGTGGAAGGGAGGGAGGGAGGAGGGAGGGAGGGAGGTAGTGGAAGGGAGGGGGAAGGGGAGGAGGGGTGGATTTCGCAGTTGATCTTGAGTAACCATGCTGTTGTGAGACCCTAAAATCTCCAGAGAAAATCAACACCTTTAGAAAATGAAACTGTTCAATCCCATATTGGTGTGCTGGGGTGTAGCCAGCCCCCTATTCTGTATCACAGTCTGTCATAGGAGATTGATTTTACACTATAAAAGTCAAATGACCCTCCCTGCATCTTCGGGCATACCATTTCACACTGTGTGTGTGTGTGTGTGTGTGTGTGTGTGTGTGTGTGTGTGTGTGTGTGAGTGTGTGTGTGTGTGTGTGTGTGTGTGTGTGTGTGTGTGTGTGTGTGTGTGTGTGTGTGTGTGTGTGTGTGTGTGTGTGTGTGTGTGTGTGTGTGTGTGTGTGTTTTGGGTAAAGCTGATAATGAAGCTTGTCAATATGGTGTCCTGTGTCTGCCTATGATGTGGTATGGTGTCCTGTGTCTGCCTATGATGTGGTATGGTGTCCTGTGTCTGCCTATGATGTGGTATGGTGTCCTGTGTCTGCCTATGATGTGGTATGGTGTCCTGTGTCTGCCTATGATGTGGTATGGTGTCCTGTGTCTGCCTATGATGTGGTATGGTGTCCTGTGTCTGCCTATGATGTGGTATGGTGTCCTGTGTCTGCCTATGATGTGTATGGTGTCCTGTGTCTGCCTATGATGTGGTATGGTGTCCTGTGTCTGCCTATGATGTGGTATGGTGTCCTGTGTCTGCCTATGATGTGGTATGGTGTCCTGTGTCTGCCTATGATGTGTATGGTGTCCTGTGTCTGCCTATGATGTGGTATGGTGTCCTGTGTCTGCCTATGAAGTGGTACAGTGTCCTGTGTCTGCCTATGATGTGATACAGTGTCCTGTGTCTGCCTATGAAGTGGTATGGTGTCCTGTGTCTGCCTATGAAGTGGTACAGTGTCCTGTGTCTGCCTATGAAGTGGTACAGTGTCCTGTTTGTCACTATGATGTGGTACAGTGTCCTGTGTGTGTAGGTGTGTATTTGCCTATGGAGTGAATCTGTTGAAGGGATGATGGGTAGCGTCTCAGATTGTTTACATTGTTGGGTTATATTGTGATGGGGTAATAGTTTTTTTTATAAAGTCCTTCCAAAAGTCAGAGAGACACTCCCCTTATCCTGCCTAATCCGTTCCTATTGGGCCTCACAGGACACCATACCCCTTCATAGGCAAACCAACACAGGCACATTGACAACCCTCGTTATCAGCTTTACACAAAATACACACACTCACACACACACACACACACACACACACACACACACACACACACATCAGGTATGCCTAAAGACGCAGGGAGGGTAATTAGACTTTTGAGTGTAAAATCAATCACCCTTCAGAGATTGAGGCCCACTACATGGGGTCCGGTTACCCTCCAAAACCAACAAGATCTCACAGTTTGACCAATTCTGACGTTCATCCACATTTTTCCAAATGTCAAATTTTGATGTTGCTCCAAACGTCAAATCTGGAGCCTGTTTCAGACACCCTACTTTATGCACTTCCTCCTGTATTTATTCCGAATGGTTAACGTTAAGACTGAAGGTCTGGGATAGGAGAACACTTTAAATATATATATTAGCGACTAACACAGGGATTGAATATATATATTAGCATCTAACACAGGGATTTAATACATATATTAGCATCTAACACAGGGATTTAATATATATATTAGCATCTAACACAGGGATTTAATACATATATTAGCGACTAACGCAGGGATTGAATATATATATTAGCGTCTAACACAGGGATTTAATACATATATATTAGCATCTAACACAGGGATTGAATATATATATATTAGCGACTAACACAGGGATTGAATATATATATTAGCGACTAACACAGGGATTTAATATATATATTAGCATCTAACACAGGGATTGAATATATATATTAGCATCTAACACAGGGATTTAATATATATATTAGCATCTAACACAGGGATTTAATATATATATTAGCATCTAACACAGGGATTTAATACATATATTAGCGACTAACGCAGGGATTGAATATATATATTAGCGTCTAACACAGGGATTTAATACATATATATTAGCATCTAACACAGGGATTGAATATATATATTAGCGACTAACACAGGGATTGAATATATATATTAGCATCTAACACAGGGATTGAATATATATATTAGCGTCTAACACAGGGATTGAATATATATATTAGCATCTAACACAGGGATTTAATACATATATATTAGCATCTAACACAGGGATTGAATATATATATTAGCGACTAACACAGGGATTGAATATATATATTAGCATCTAACACAGGGATTGAATATATATATTAGCATCTAACACAGGGATTGAATATATATATTAGCGACTAACACAGGGATTGAATATATATATTAGCATCTAACACAGGGATTGAATATATATATTAGCGACTAACACAGGGATTGAATATATATATTAGCGTCTAACACAGGGATTGAATATATATATTAGCGACTAACACAGGGATTGAATATATATATTAGCGACTAACGCAGGGATTGAATATATATATTAGCATCTAACGCAGGGATTGAATATATATATTAGCGTCTAACACAGGGATTGAATATATATATTAGCGTCTAACACAGGGATTGAATACATATATATTAGCATCTAACACAGGGATTTAATACATATATTAGCGACTAACACAGGGATTGAATATATATATTAGCGACTAACACAGGGATTTAATACATATATTAGCGTCTAACACAGGGATTGAATATATATATTAGCATCTAACACAGGGATTGAATATATATATTAGCATCTAACGCAGGGATTGAATATATATATTAGCGTCTAACACAGGGATTGAATACATATATATTAGCATCTAACACAGGGATTTAATACATATATTAGCGACTAACATAGGGATTGAATACATATATATTAGCATCTAACACAGGGATTGAATATATATATTAGCGACTAACACAGGGATTGAATATATATATTAGCGACTAACACAGGGATTTAATACATATATTAGCGACTAACACAGGGATTGAATATATATATTAGCATCTAACGCAGGGATTGAATATATATATTAGCGTCTAACACAGGGATTGAATACATATATATTAGCATCTAACACAGGGATTTAATACATATATTAGCGACTAACACAGGGATTGAATATATATATTAGCGACTAACACAGGGATTTAATACATATATTAGCGACTAACACAGGGATTGAATATATATATTAGCATCTAACGCAGGGATTGAATATATATATTAGCGTCTAACACAGGGATTGAATATATATATATTAGCATCTAACACAGGGATTGAATACATATATATTAGCATCTAACACAGGGATTGAATATATATATTAGCGACTAACACAGGGATTGAATATATATATATTAGCATCTAACACAGGGATTGAATATATATATTAGCGACTAACACAGGGATTGAATACATATATATTAGCATCTAACACAGGGATTGAATATATATATTAGCGACTAACACAGGGATTGAATATATATATTAGCGACTAACACAGGGATTTAATACATATATTAGCGACTAACACAGGGATTGAATATATATATTAGCATCTAACGCAGGGATTGAATATATATATTAGCGTCTAACACAGGGATTGAATACATATATATTAGCATCTAACACAGGGATTGAATATATATATTAGCGACTAACACAGGGATTGAACGGAGTTCACAGTTTACGCCCATCCGACATCCCTGTCCACAACACACTAGGTAAACCCACATCTCCTTGTTGGATATAGAGCTGACTGTTGCCCCTTAGTGGCTGGTTTTGAAGGCATCTCCCAACGTCCTCGGGACCCACATCTCCTTGTTGGATATAGAGCTCACTGTTGCTCCTAGTGGCTGGTTTTGAAGGCATCTCCCAATGTCCTCGGGACCCACATCTCCTTGTTGGATATAGAGCTGACTGTTGCCCCTAGTGGCTGGTTTTGAAGGCATCTCCCACTGTCCTCGGGACCCACATCTCCTTGTTGGATATAGAGCTCA